>NC_086445.1:66318429-66546075 GCF_028390025.1 Pseudophryne corroboree
ATGTCTGTGAGCGGCAAAAGTGATGAGGAGAATTTATCAAGCACTCCTACAGCCCTAACATGCTTATCTTGAAAGTCAGGGGTAATTGATATGAATCAATTGGTCACTTATGAGGGTTTGTGTGCAAACTGTTTCGCTTTTCAGCGAAGTAAGAAACAAGAGTTGGTTCAACCACCAACAGAGCCACCATGGAATATGTTCGCAAAGACTCTGTCTTCAATAGCGGACAGGTTAGCTCCGGTAGCACCTCCTCAAGGGTTAGGTTACACTATGAACCCATACATGCAGCTCCCTTCCTATGGTTTGGTTCCAGTAGCCTCTACAAGCAACCAAGGGACAGGTAAGACTAAGACAGATACGTCTGTGTGGCAGACTACACAAGATGATACATCGGATGATGATACAATAGATTCAACTCCGTTTGATGATCAGTCGCAGAGCTTTAGTTCAGAGGATGTAGCTGAACTTATTAATGCTGTGAATGCTGTTCTCTCGTTGGAAGAGCCAGCCAATACAGTGTTAAAAGCTAAAGCACCTGTATTTAAACGAACAAAATCAGTGAAAGCTGAATTCCCAGCGTCAGATGAGCTGACGGAAATGATGGATGAGTCTTGGGCAGCGCCCAGTAACAAGTATAAGATTCCTAAGAGATGAGATTCTTATTATCCATTTCCTGCTGTGGATTGTTCGAAGAGAGGAGTTCCTCCAAAAGTAGATGCACATGTTCTGCGACTCGTGCATAAATCTGCTTTACCACTGTCATCTACCTCATTGAATGATGTCACAGACAGAAGGGTAGAGAGCCTGTTGAAAAATATTTTTTCTCTAGTAGGAGCAGTGGTAAGACCTGCTATGGCTTCGGCCTGGGTAGCAAAGGCAATGGGCGAATGGATAGAGGAACTAGAGAATTACATCCCTTCTCCTACTAGGGAGCAAGAGGATCGTTTTTGCCGTTTAAGACAATCTGCCCAGTATTTGGAAGAAGCAGCAATTGATGTAGGTACAGTTGCTTCTAAAGCTTCAGCCTTGACAGTAGTCGCTCGCAGAGCAGTTTGGCTACGTACCTGGAAGGCAGATGCGGAATCCAAGAAAGAATTGGAAGCATTGCCTTTTGTCGGCAATATATTATTTGGAAAACCATTATCGGATATCCTAGAATCAGAGGCTGAATCGAAAAAGGTCAGATTTCCGGCTGCTTATAACCCTAAGTCCAAGGGTTTAAAATTTCGCTCATTTCGTTGGCAAAGCAAAGAGAAAGCTAAAGAGGAGCCTAAACAACCCCAGTTTAAATCCAGGGGTAGGAAGCAGTGGGCTAGCAAAAAGCCGGCTTCCAAACCTGAACAGAAACCGACAGCCTGAAGAGACAGGCCCCCGCCTGGAGGATTCCAGGGTTGGGGACCGACTCCTTCTTTTTGCACACATATGGCAACAGTCAACAGAGAGATGCTTGGGTGCAGAAGGTAGTATCTCAGGGGTATGGGTTCCCATTCAGGAGGCAGCCTCCTTAAAGATTTTTTTGCACCATCCCGTCTCGTATAGAGTCGAAGGCCAATGCCCTGCAAGAAGCAGTTCAAAAATTACTGCAGTCAGGTGTGATTGTCCCAGTACCTCCATCACAAAGGGGACAGGGGTTTTACTCCAATCTATTTCTAATCCAGAAGCCAAATGGGTCATATCGACCAATTCTAAATCTGAAAATGCTGAACAGATACATATGGATCCCGAAGTTCCACATGGAGACGTTACGCTCCATAATGTTGGCTATGGAACCGGGAGACTACATGGTATCTCTGGATGTACGGGATGCTTACCTGCATGTGCCTATAGCACTGTCGCATCAGTGTTACCTCAGGTTTGCCATCCTCCAGGAACATTTCCAGTTCCAAGCTCTGCCTTTCGGGCTAGCTACAGCACCCAGGGTGTTTACCAAGATCATGGTCGTTATGGCAGCTTGTCTGTGTAAACAGGGGATAAGAATATTCCCATACCTAGACGACCTGTTAATCTTAGCACAGTCGCAAGATTTACTGTAGAGCCATCTTCAACAGACGATAGTTTGTTTACAGAGACACGGGTGGCTCGTAAATTGGGAAAAGTCGTCCCTGAATCCGTCACAGCGGATGGTTCATTTGGGGGCCATATTGGATTCAAACCTACAGAAGGTTCTCTTACCAGAGAAAAAGATAGTCAAGGTGCAGGTCATGGCTCAAGAAGCGTTGCAGGCCCAGACAATGTCAGTCCATGCAGCAATGCGACTGTTGGGTCTGATGGTATCAACCTTCGACATGGTGCAATATGCGCAATTCCACTCCAGACCATTGCAGCACCTTATTCTGACCAAATTGAACGGAAATCAGCAGACGATAAAGAAGTAGATGATAAAGATTCCAGTAAACGTAAAAAGGTCTCTAGCGTGGTGGCTACAGACAGACCATTTAAACAAGGGGAGATCCTTTTGGATAAAAGAGTGGCAAGTCCTGACAACAGATGCCAGCCTGCAGGGCTGGGGGGCGGTACTCGGAAGCCTATGGTTCCAAGGAAAATGGACCGCAAGTGAAAGTCGCCTGCCAATAAATCTGTTAGAAATAAGGGCCGTTTACTTGGCTCTAGTTCAGGCAAAGGACAATCTACAAGGAAGACCAGTCCAGATCCGCTCAGACAATGCGACGGCAGTAGCATACCTCAATCATCAAGGAGGAACTCACAGCAAGAGATTGATGGAGGAAGTAACTCCCATTCTAAAGTGGGCAGAACTCCATCTCCCGGCATTGTCAGCAGTATTTGTCCCGGGTGTACTAAATTGAGAAGCGGATTTTCTCAGTCGGCACACCATTCAGGAAACCAAATGGGCACTACACACAGAAGTGTTTCAGACACTCGTGAACAGATGGGGTCTACCGGAGATAGACCTTATGGCGTCTCGTCTAAACAACAAGGTTCCGAGGTACGGATCAAGAACGAGGGACCCAGGATCGGTCCTTGTAGACGCACTGTCAGTAGAATGGAGGTTTCAGCTGGCGTATCTGTTCCCTCCAATATCTCTGTTACCCAGAGTAGTGAGAAAGATAAAACAGGCAAAAGGAGCAATCATTCTAATAGCTCCAGCTTGGCCAAGAAGGCATTGGTACACAGATCTGTTGAGAATGTCCGTGGAAGCACCGATACTGCTCCCTCAACGTCCAGATCTGCTAATGCAGGGTCCTTGTTGTCACAGTCACCTGGATCGCCTATCTTTGACGGCGTGGCTGTTGAAACCTCTATCCTAGAGGCTAAAGGTTTTTCGAAACAAGTAATCCAAACTATGCTTAGAGCAAGAAAGCCTTCTTCGGCCCGTGTGTATCATATAATATGGCAAGCCTATATTCATTCGTGTACTGGAAAAAAATTTCAATCCAAGATCTTTTAAAGTAGCTAGGATTTTGGATTTCCTTCAGGCAGGATTGGATAAGGGGTTGAAAGCTGCTTCCTTGAGGGTTCAAGTCTCAGCGTTAACTGTATGGTTTCAGCAGAAGATTGCTGATTTACAGGATGTACGTACGTTTTTTCAAGGAGTAGTACATATTCAACCTCCATTTGTTCCTCCTGCAGCTCCCTGGGATTTGAATTTAGTTCTTAAATTTCTCCTGGGTCCTCTGTTTGAACCACTTGAGAGAGCAGATCTTAAGTGGTTAACGGTTAAAGTTATTTTTTTACTGGCAATGGCGTCAGCCAGAAGAGTGTCAGATTTAGGAGCATTATCATGTAAGTCTCATAGAAACATAGAATGTGACGGCAGATAAGAACCACTTGGCCCATCTAGTCTGCCCCTTTTTTTTTATCCTTTATGTAATCTCAACCCTTTTTGAACCTTAATTCTTTGTAAGGATATTCATATGCCTATCCCAAGCATGTTTAAATTGCTCTACAGTCTTAGCCTCTACCACCTCTGATGGGAGACTATTCCACTTATCCACTACCCTTTCTGTGAAGTAATTTTTCCTTAAATTTCCCCTGAACCTCCCCCCCTCCAGTTTCAGTGTATGTCCTCGAGTTCTAATATTTCTCTTCCTTTGAAGAATGTTTCCCTCCCGAACTTTGTTAAGACCCTTGATATATTTGAAAGTTTCTATCATGTCCCCCCTTTCTCTTCTCTCCTCCAAACTATACATGTTAAGATCTTTTAGCCTTTCCGGGTATGTTTTGTGATGTAGGCCATGCACCATTTTAGTTGCCCTTCTTTGTACACTCTCTCCTTTCCTAAGTTTTTTCCAGACAGAGCAGTTTTCAGAATGAGATCTAGCTATCTTCCAAAGGTGGTATCAAAGTTTCACCTGAATGAAGAGATTGTAGTCCCAGCTTTTCAGGTATCGGGACTATCTGCGGGAGAAGCGTCGCTGGACGTGGTCCGGGCTTTAAGAATCTACATAGATCGTACTAGTGCCATCAGGAAAACAGATTCTCTCTTCATCCTCTACGGATTCCATAGAAGAGGATGGCCTGCTAGTAAACAGACGCTGGCGAGATGGCTCCGAATGGTAATATCAGAAGCTTATTCTCATGCAGATCTCCCTATTCCGGCTAATGTCTCTGCACACTCTACACGTAAAGTAGGTCCTTCTTGGGCAGCACAACAGGGTGCTTCAGCAGAACAGATATGTAGGGCAGCAACATGGTCTTCCATAAATACATTCATTAGACATTATGCCTTGGATACTTTTGCCTCTGATGACGCAGACTTCGGGCAAAAGGTCCTCCTGTGCAATCAGGAGCGTCCCCACCACTAAAATGGCTTTGGGAATCCCAATGTTATCCTGTGGATAATCCTGTGGACCCAGCCAGAGAAATATACGTTATGGTAAGAACTTACCGTTGATAACGTGATTTCTCTTATGTCCACAGGTATCCACAGGGATCCCACCCTGACGCATCTGATTTGAGAATCTAGACAATCACTAAAACCTCTTCCTTCTTGTATGGAAGGGTGTGCATGTGTGTTCTTATCGCCTGTACAGGTCTCTACCTAATGTTCCTGCCTAAAATCACTGTGGAAAGAACTGATCTGACTGAGTCAGTGGGCGGGACTATATAGTGGAGGCCCCAATGCATCCTGGGAGGCCAGAAAGCTCGTGACTGTGTTGGTGCCATTTTCGCTGTCGCTCAACAATATCCCAATGTTATCCTGTGGATACCTGTGGACATAAGAGAAATCACGTTATCAACAGTAAGTTCTTACCATAACGTATATTTTGGCTTAATACTAATAGGTGTAATGGAAACCTCTTGCTTGAAAGAGGATATGTCCCTTTATTTAATATTTTCAGAATAATTGGATATAATTAATCTTGAACATATAATTACTTCTGACAGTTTCATTAGATTACATTTGATTTACAATAGCAACTTTTTTTATTCCGTAGATATAGCTGTAA
Organism: Pseudophryne corroboree; assembly: GCF_028390025.1. Taxonomy (NCBI): domain Eukaryota; kingdom Metazoa; phylum Chordata; class Amphibia; order Anura; family Myobatrachidae; genus Pseudophryne; species Pseudophryne corroboree. The sequence goes on from NC_086445.1 coordinate 66,323,838, forward strand.
TGCTATTTCTCTCCAATACACGTATCCAGCAGTGATACAACATCTGCGGTAAATACATTTTTGTGTTTGTGCGAATGATGGTCTCCAGTGAGAATACAGTGACTTACTGAACACAAGAAGAATGTTTGCCTATTTTAGCTTTGAATATTTTCCATTAAAAGTATTTTATCTTCTAATTTATTACAGATATAGATGATAGAAAGCCTCTAGTTATTTGTATACTTGTCAAAGTACCCAGTAGAGAGCTAAGGGGTCTATTTACTAAGCCTTGCATGCAGATAAAGTGGATGGAGATAAAGTACCAGCCAATCAGCAACTACCTGCCATGTCACGGGCTGCGTTTTGGATAAAAATAAGAATTTACTTACCGATAATTCTATTTCTCGTAGTCCGTAGTGGATGCTGGGGACTCCGTCAGGACCATGGGGAATAGCGGCTCCGCAGGAGACAGGGCACAAAAATAAAGCTTTAGGATTAGGTGGTGTGTACTGGCTCCTCCCCCTATGACCCTCCTCCAAGCCTCAGTTAGGATACTGTGCCCGGACGAGCGTACACAATAAGGAAGGATATTGAATCCCGGGTAAGACTCATACCAGCCACACCAATCACACCGTATAACTTGTGATCTGAACCCAGTTAACAGTATGACAAACTTAGGAGCCTCTGAACAGACGGCTCACAACAATAACAACCCGAATTTGTTTGTAACAATAACTATGTACAAGTATTGCAGACAATCCGCACTTGGGATGGGCGCCCAGCATCCACTACGGACTACGAGAAATAGAATTATCGGTAAGTAAATTCTTATTTTCTCTAACGTCCTAAGTGGATGCTGGGGACTCCGTCAGGACCATGGGGATTATACCAAAGCTCCCAAACGGGCGGGAGAGTGCGGATGACTCTGCAGCACCGAATGAGAGAACTCAAGGTCCTCCTCAGCCAGGGTATCAAATTTGTAGAATTTTGCAAATGTGTTTGCCCCTGACCAAGTAGCAGCTCGGCAGAGTTGTAATGCCGAGACCCCCCGGGCAGCCGCCCAGGATGAGCCCACTTTCCTTGTGGAATGGGCCTTGACAGATTTAGGTTGTGGCAAGCCTGCCACAGAATGTGCAAGTTGAATTGTGCTACAAATCCAACGAGCAATCGTCTGCTTAGAAGCAGGAGCACCCATCTTGTTGGGTGCATACAATATAAACAGTGAGTCAGACTTTCTGACTCCCGCCGTTCTTGAAATATATATTTTCAATGCCCGGACCACGTCCAACAACTTGGAATCCTCCAAATCGTTAGTAGCCGCAGGCACCACAATAGGCTGGTTCAGGTGAAACGCTGACACCACCTTAGGCAGAAAATGAGGACGTGTCCGCAGTTCTGCCCTGTCCGTATGGAAAATCAGATATGGGCTCTTATATGATAAAGCCGCCAATTCTGATACTCTCCTGGCTGAAGCCAGGGCCAGTAGCATGGTTACTTTCCATGTAAGATACTTCAACTCCACCGATTTGAGCGGCTCAAACCAATGGGATTTGAGAAAATCCAAGACTACATTAAGATCCCACGGTGCCACTGGGGGCACAACCGGGGGCTGTATATGTAGTACTCCTTTTACAAAAGTCTGGACTTCAGGAACTGAAGCCAATTCTTTCTGGAAGAAAATCGACAGGGCCGAAATTTGAACCTTAATGGACCCCAATTTGAGGCCCATAGACAATCCTGTTTGCAGGAAATGTAGGAATCGACCCAGTTGAAATTCCTCCGTGGGGGCCTTCCTGGCCTCACACCACGCAACATATTTTCTCCAAATGCGGTGATAATGTTGTGCAGTCACCTCCTTCCTGGCTTTTACCAGTGTAGGAATGACCTCTTCCGGAATGCCTTTTTCCCTTAGAATTCGGCGTTCAACCGCCATGCCGTCAAACGCAGCCGCGGTAAGTCTTGGAATAGACACGGTCCCTGCTGAAGCAGGTCCGGTCTTAGAGGTAGAGGCCACGGATCCTCCGTGAGCATCTCTTGAAGTTCCGGGTACCAAGTTCTTCTTGGCCAATCCGGAGCCACTAGTATCGTTCTTACTCCCTTTTGCCGTATAATTCTCAGTACCTTTGGTATGAGAGGCAGAGGAGGGAACACATACACTGACTGGAACACCCACGGTGTTACCAGAGCGTCCACAGCTATTGCCTGAGGGTCTCTTGACCTGGCGCAATACCTGTCCAGTTTTTTGTTGAGGCGGGACGCCATCATATCCACCATTGGTTTTTCCCAACGGTTCACAATCATGTGGAAGACTTCTGGATGAAGTCCCCACTCTCCCGGGTGTAGATCGTGTCTGCTGAGGAAGTCTGCTTCCCAGTTGTCCACTCCCGGAATGAATACTGCTGACAGCGCTATCACATGATCTTCCGCCCAGCGAAGAATCCTTGCAGCTTCTGCCATTGCTGTCCTGCTTCTTGTGCCGCCCTGTCTGTTTACGTGGGCGACTGCCGTGATGTTGTCCGACTGGATCAACACCGGCTGACCCTGAAGCAGGGGTTTTGCCAGACTTAGAGCATTGTAAATCGCTCTTAGCTCCAGTATATTTATGTGAAGAGACATCTCCAGGCTTGACCATACTCCCTGGAAGTTTCTTCCCTGTGTGACCGCTCCCCAGCCTCTCAGACTGGCATCCGTGGTTACCAGGACCCAGTCCTGTATGCCGAATCTGCGGCCCTCTAACAGATGTGCAACCACCACAGAAGAGACACCCTTGTCCGTGGCGATAAGGTTATCCGCTGATGCATCTGCAGATGCGATCCGGACCATTTGTCCAGCAGATCCCACTGAAAAGTTCGTGCGTGGAATCTGCCGAATGGAATCGCTTCGTAAGAAGCCACCATCTTTCCCAGGACTCTTGTGCATTGATGCACAGACACTTTCCCTGGTTTTAGGAGGTTCCTGACAAGTTCGGATAACTCCCTGGCTTTCTCCTCCGGAAGAAACACCTTTTTCTGAACCGTGTCCAGAATCATTCCCAGGAACAGCAGACGTGTCGTCGGGGTCAACTGAGATTTTGGAAAATTCAGAATCCACCCGTGTTGTTGCAGCACTAGTTGGGTTAGTGCTACTCCGTCCTCCAGCTGTTCTCTGGACCTTGCCCTTATCAGGAGATCGTCCAAGTAAGGGATAATTAATACGCCTCTTCTTCGCAGAAGAATCATCATTTCGGCCATTACCTTGGTAAAGACCCGAGGTGCCGTGGACAATCCAAACGGCAGCGTCTGAAACTGATAATGACAGTTTTGCACCACGAACCTGAGGTACCCTTGATGTGAAGGGCAAATTGGGACATGTAGGTAAGCATCCTTTATGTCCAGGGACACCATAAGTCCCCTTCTTCCAGATTCGCTATCACTGCTCTGAGTGACTCCATCTTGAACTTGAATTTTTGTATGTACAGGTTCAAAGATTTCAGATTTAGAATAGGTCTTACCGAGCCGTCCGGCTTCGGTACCACAAATAGCGTGGAGTAATACCCCTTTCCCTGTTGTAGGAGGGGTACCTTGACTATCACCTGCTGAGAAATCAGCTTGTGAATGGCTTCCAATACCGTCGCCCTGTCTGAGGGAGACGTTGGCAAAGCAGACTTTAGGAACCGGCGAGGGGGAGACTTCTCGAATTCCAACCTGTAACCCTGAGATACTACCTGTAGAATCCAGGGGTCCACCTGTGAGCAAGCCCACTGTGCGCTGAAATTCTTGAGTCGACCCCCCACCGCTCCTGAGTCCGCTTGTAAGACCCCAGCGTCATGCTGAGGGCTTTGCAGAACCCTGGGAGGGCTTCTGTTCCTGGGCAGGGGCTGCTTGCTGCCCTCTCTTACCCCTTCCTCTGCCCCGAGGCAGATATGACTGTCCTTTTGTCCGCTTGTTCTTATAGGACCGAAAGGACTGCGGCTGAAAAGACGGTGTCTTTTTCTGTTGGGAGGGGGTCTGAGGTAAAAAGGTGGATTTTCCGGCAGTTGCCGTGGCCACCAGATCCGATAGACCGACGTCAAATAATTCCTCCCCTTTATACGGCAATACTTCCATATGTCGTTTGGAATCCGCATCACCTGACCACTGTCGCGTCCATAAACTCCTTCTGGCAGATATGGACATCGCATTTACTCTCGATGCCAGAGTGCAAATATCTCTCTGAGCATCTCGCATATAAAGGAAAGCATCCTTTAATTGCTCTATAGTCAATAAAATACTGTCCCTATCCAGGGTATCAATATTTTCAGTCAGGGAATCAAACCAGACGACCCCAGCACTGCACATCCAGGCTGAGGCGATGGCTGGTCGCAGTATAACACCAGTATGTGTGTATATACTTTTTAGGGTAGTTTCCATTCTCCTATCAGCTGGATCCCTGAGGGCGGCCGTATCAGGAGACGGTAACGCCACTTGTTTTGATAAGCGTGTGAGCGCCTTATCCACCCTAGGGGCTGTTTCCCAGCGCGCCCTAACCTCTGGCGGGAAAGGGTATAATGCTAATAACTTTTTTGAAATTAGCATTTTTCTATCTGGGTTAACCCACGCTTCATCACATACATCAAATTAATTCCTCTGATTCAGGAAAAACTACAGGTAGTTTTTTCACCCCCCACATAATACCCCTTTTTGTGGTACTTGCAGTATCAGAGATATGCAAAGCCTCCTTCATTGCCGTGATCATATAACGTGTGGCCCTACTTGAAAATACGTTTGTTTCATCACCGTCGACACTAGATTCAGTGTCTGTGTCTGGGTCTGTGTCGACCGACTGAGGTAAAGGGCGCTTTACAGCCCCTGACGGTGTCTGAGACGCCTGGGCAGGTACTAACTGGTTTGCCGGCCGTCTCATGTCGTCAACTGATTTTTGTAATGTGCTGACATTATCACGTAATTCCATAAACAAAGCCATCCATTCCGGTGTCGACTCCCTGGGGGGTGACATCACCATTATCGGCAATTGCTCTGCCTCCACACCAACATCGTCCTCATACATGTCGACACACACGTACCGACACACAGCAGACACACAGGGAATGCTCTTATCGAAGACAGGACCCCACTAGCCCTTTGGGGAGACAGAGGGAGAGTTTGCCAGCACACACCCAAGCGCTATAATATATATGGGAACAACCTTATATAAGTGTTGTTCTTTATAGCAGCTTAAATATATCAAAATATCGCCAAAAAAATGCCCCCCCTCTCTGTTTTACCCTGTTTCTGTAGTGCAGTGCAGGGGAGAGTCCTGGGAGCCTTCCTCACAGCGGAGCTGAGCAGGAAAATGGCGCTGTGTGCTGAGGAGAATAAGCCCCGCCCCCTATTTCGGCGGGCTTTTCTCCCGTAGTTTTAGATAACTGGCATGGGTTAAATACATACATATAGCCTCAATGGCTATATGTGATGTATTCTTTTGCCATAAAGGTATTAAATATTGCTGCCCAGGGCGCCCCCAGCAGCGCCCTGCACCCTCCTTGACCGCTTGGTGTGAAGTGTGTGACAACAATGGCGCACAGCTGCAGTGCTGTGCGCTACCTTCATGAAGACTGAAGAGCCTTCTGCCGCCTGTTTCCGGACCTTCAATCTTCAGCATCTGTAAGGGGGGTCGGCGGCGCGGCTCCGGGACGAACCCCAGGGTGAGACCTGTGTTCCGACTCCCTCTGGAGCTAATGGTGTCCAGTAGCCTAAGAATCCAATCCATCCTGCACGCAGGTGAGTTGAAATTCTCTCCCCTAAGTCCCTCGATGCAGTGAGCCTGTTGCCAACAGGACTCACTGAAAATAAAAAACCTAAAAACTTTTTCTAAGCAGCTCTTTAGGAGAGCCACCTAGATTGCACCCTGCTCGGACGGGCACAAAAACCTAACTGAGGCTTGGAGGAGGGTCATAGGGGGAGGAGCCAGTACACACCACCTAATCCTAAAGCTTTATTTTTGTGCCCTGTCTCCTGCGGAGCCGCTATTCCCCATGGTCCTGACGGAGTCCCCAGCATCCACTTAGGACGTTAGAGAAATGACAGTTAGGAGCAGTGGCGTGCGGTGAGGTCAGTGGCTAGTGAGGCACTGCAGCTAGGGAAGCTCAGTTGCTGGTGCGGTGAGATAGGGGAGTGGGGATATGGTCCCACATGTCTGCTGTAAATACACAATGTCCTCCTAAAGTTGTAAAGCCAAATGCTATAGCAAATGCACATCCCACTCATATTTGGGGTAAATCAGTCATTGACGTTAGTAAACAGAAGTGCTGGTATGTAAAATTAAAGTAGAGAGGAGAAATAGCGGGAGACAGGAGAGTAGGAGAGAGGAGGAATAGTGGAGACGGGAGAGAGGAGGAATAGTGGGAGATGGGAGGGGTAGAGAGGAGGAATAGTGGGAGATGGGAGAGGTAGAGAGGAGGAATAGTGGGAGATGGGAACGGTAGAGAGGAGGAATACTGGGAGATGGGAGAGGTAGAGAGGAGGAATAGTGGGAGATGGGAGTGGTAGAGAGGAGGAATAGTGGGAGAGGTAGAGAGGAGGAATAGTGGGAGATGGGAACGGTAGAGAGGAGGAATAGTGGGAGATGGGAGTGGTAGAGAGGAGGAATAGTGGAGATGGGAGAGGTGGAGAGGAGGAATAGTAGGAGATGGGAGAGGTAGAGAGGAGGAATAGTGGGAGTTGGGAGAGGTAGAGAGGAGGAATAGTGGGAGATGGGAGAGGTAGAGAGGAGGAATAGTGGGAGATGGGAGAGATAGAGAGGAAGAATAGTGGGAGATGGGAGAGGTGGAGAGGAGGAATAGTGGGAGAGGTAGAGAGGAGGAATAGTGTGAGAGGTAGACAGGAGGAATAGTGGGAGATGGGAGTGGTAGAGAGGAGGAATAGTGGGAGATGGGAACGGTAGAGAGGAGGAATAGTGGGAGATGGGAAAGGTAGAGAGGAGGAATAGTGAGAGAGGTAGAGAGGAGGAATAGTGTGAGAGGTAGACAGGAGGAATAGTGGGAGATGGGAGTGGTAGAGAGGAGGAATAGTGGGAGATGGGAACGGTAGAGAGGAGGAATAGTGGGAGATGGGAGAGGTAGAGAGGAGGAATAGTGGGAGATGGGAGAGGTAGAGAGGAGGAATAGTGGGAGATGGGAGTGGTAGAGAGGAGGAATAGTGGGAGATGGGAGAGGTAGAGAGGAAGAATAGTGGGAGATGGGAGAGGTGGAGAGGAGGAATAGTGGGAGAGGTAGAGAGGAGGAATAGTGTGAGAGGTAGAGAGGAGGAATAGTGGAGATGGGAGAGGTAGAGAGGAGGAATAGTGTGAGAGGTAGAGAGGAGGAATAGTGGAGATGGGAGAGGTAGAGAGGAGGAATAGTGGGAGATGGGAGAGGTAGAGAGGAGGAATAGTGGGAGATGGGAGAGGTAGAGAGGAGGAATAGTGGGAGAGGTAGAGAGGAGGAATAGTGGGAGATGGGAACGGTAGAGAGGAGGAATAGTGGGAGATGGGAGTGGTAGAGTGGAGGAATAGTGGAGATGGGAGAGGTGGAGAGGAGGAATAGTGGGAGAGGTAGAGAGGAGGAATAGTAGGAGATGGGAGAGGTAGAGAGGAGGAATAGTGGGAGTTGGGAGAGGTAGAGAGGAGGAATAGTGGGAGATGGGAGAGGTAGAGAGGAGGAATAGTGGGAGATGGGAGAGGTAGAGAGGAAGAATAGTGGGAGATGGGAGAGGTGGAGAGGAGGAATAGTGGGAGAGGTAGAGAGGAGGAATAGTGGGAGATGGGAGTGGTAGAGAGGAGGAATAGTGGGAGATGGGAAAGGTAGAGAGGAGGAATAGTGGGAGAGGTAGAGAGGAGGAATAGTGGGAGATGGGAGAGGTAGAGAGGAGGAATAGTGGGAGAGGTAGAGAGGAGGAATAGTGTGAGAGGTAGACAGGAGGAATAGTGGGAGATGGGAGTGGTAGAGAGGAGGAATAGTGGGAGATGGGAACGGTAGAGAGGAGGAATAGTGGGAGATGGGAGAGGTAGAGAGGAGGAATAGTGGGAGATGGGAGAGGTAGAGAGGAGGAATAGTGGGAGATGGGAGTGGTAGAGAGGAGGAATAGTGGGAGATGGGAGAGGTAGAGAGGAAGAATAGTGGGAGATGGGAGAGGTGGAGAGGAGGAATAGTGGGAGAGGTAGAGAGGAGGAATAGTGTGAGAGGTAGAGAGGAGGAATAGTGGAGATGGGAGAGGTAGAGAGGAGGAATAGTGTGAGAGGTAGAGAGGAGGAATAGTGGAGATGGGAGAGGTAGAGAGGAGGAATAGTGGGAGATGGGAGAGGTAGAGAGGAGGAATAGTGGGAGATGGGAGAGGTAGAGAGGAGGAATAGTGGGAGAGGTAGAGAGGAGGAATAGTGGGAGATGGGAGTGGTAGAGAGGAGGAATAGTGGGAGAGGTAGAGAGGAGGAATAGTGGAGATGGGAGAGGTAGAGAGGAGGAATAGTGGGAGATGGGAGAGGTATAGAGGAGGAATAGTGGGAGAGGTAGAGAGGAGGAATAGTGGGAGATGGGAGTGGTAGAGAGGAGGAATAGTGGGAGATGGGAGAGGTAGAGAGGAAGAATAGTGGGAGATGGGAGAGGTGGAGAGGAGGAATAGTGGGAGAGGTAGAGAGGAGGAATAGTGTGAGAGGTAGAGAGGAGGAATAGTGGAGATGGGAGAGGTAGAGAGGAGGAATAGTGTGAGAGGTAGAGAGGAGGAATAGTGGAGATGGGAGAGGTAGAGAGGAGGAATAGTGGGAGATGGGAGAGGTAGAGAGGAGGAATAGTGGGAGATGGGAGAGGTAGAGAGGAGGAATAGTGGGAGAGGTAGAGAGGAGGAATAGTGGGAGATGGGAGTGGTAGAGAGGAGGAATAGTGGGAGAGGTAGAGAGGAGGAATAGTGGAGATGGGAGAGGTAGAGAGGAGGAATAGTGGGAGATGGGAGAGGTATAGAGGAGGAATAGTGGGAGAGGTAGAGAGGAGGAATAGTGGGAGATGGGAGTGGTAGAGATGAGGAATAGTGGAGATGGGAGAGGTAGAGAGGAGGAATAGTGGGAGATGGGAGAGGTAGAAAGGAGGAATAGTGGGAGATGGGAGAGGTAGAGAGGAAGAATAGTGGGAGATGGGAGAGGTAAAGAGGAGGAATAGTGGGAGATGGGAGAGGTAGAGAGGAGGAACAGTGGGGGATGAGAGAGGTAGAGAGGAGGAATAGAGGGAGATGGGAGAGGTCGAGAGGAGGAATAGTGGGAGATGGGAGAGGTGGCCTAGTGGGAGATGGGAGAGGTAGAGAGGAGGAATAGTGGGAGATGGGAGAGGTAGAGAGGAGGAATAGTGGGAGATGGGAGAGGTGGACTAGTGGGAGATTGGAGAGGTATAGAGGAGGAATAGTGGGAGATGGGAGAGGTGGACTAGTAGGAGATGGGAGAGGTAGAGAGGAGGAATAGTGGGAGATGGGAGAGGTGGACTAGTAGGAGATGGGAGAGGTAGAGAGGAGGAATAGTGGGAGATGGGAGAGGTAGAGAGGAGGAATAGTGGGAGATGGGAGAGGTAGAGAGGAGGAATAGTGGGAGATGGGAGAGGTAGAGAGGATGACTAGTGGGAGAGGTAGAGAGGATGACTAGTGGGAGAGGTAGAGAGGAGGAATAGTGGGAGATGGGAGAGGTAGCAGGAGGAATACTGGGAGATGGGAGAGGTAGAGAGGAGGAATAGTGGGAGATGGGAGAGGTAGAGAGGAGGAATAGTGGGAGATGGGAGAGGTAGAGAGGAGGAATAGTGGGAGAGGTAGAGAGGAGGAATAGTGGGAGATGGGAGTGGTAGAGAGGAGGAATAGTGGGAGAGGTAGAGAGGAGGAATAGTGGAGATGGGAGAGGTAGAGAGGAGGAATAGTGGGAGATGGGAGAGGTATAGAGGAGGAATAGTGGGAGAGGTAGAGAGGAGGAATAGTGGGAGATGGGAGTGGTAGAGATGAGGAATAGTGGAGATGGGAGAGGTAGAGAGGAGGAATAGTGGGAGATGGGAGAGGTAGAAAGGAGGAATAGTGGGAGATGGGAGAGGTAGAGAGGAAGAATAGTGGGAGATGGGAGAGGTAAAGAGGAGGAATAGTGGGAGATGGGAGAGGTAGAGAGGAGGAACAGTGGGGGATGAGAGAGGTAGAGAGGAGGAATAGAGGGAGATGGGAGAGGTCGAGAGGAGGAATAGTGGGAGATGGGAGAGGTGGCCTAGTGGGAGATGGGAGAGGTAGAGAGGAGAAATAGTGGGAGATGGGAGAGGTAGAGAGGAGGAATAGTGGGAGATGGGAGAGGTGGACTAGTGGGAGATTGGAGAGGTATAGAGGAGGAATAGTGGGAGATGGGAGAGGTGGACTAGTAGGAGATGGGAGAGGTAGAGAGGAGGAATAGTGGGAGATGGGAGAGGTGGACTAGTAGGAGATGGGAGAGGTAGAGAGGAGGAATAGTGGGAGATGGGAGAGGTAGAGAGGAGGAATAGTGGGAGATGGGAGAGGTAGAGAGGAGGAATAGTGGGAGATGGGAGAGGTAGAGAGGATGACTAGTGGGAGAGGTAGAGAGGATGACTAGTGGGAGAGGTAGAGAGGAGGAATAGTGGGAGATGGGAGAGGTAGCAGGAGGAATACTGGGAGATGGGAGAGGTAGAGAGGAGGAATAGAGGGAGATGGGAGAGGTCGAGAGGAGGAATAGTGGGAGATGGGAGAGGTGGCCTAGTGGGAGATGGGAGAGGTAGAGAGGAGGAATAGTGGGAGATGGGAGAGGTAGAGAGGAGGAATAGTGGGAGATGGGAGAGGTGGAATAGTGGGAGGTTGGAGAGGTATAGAGGAGGAATAGTGGGAGATGGGAGAGGTGGACTAGTAGGAGATGGGAGAGGTAGAGAGGAGGAATAGTGGGAGATGGGAGAGGTGGACTAGTAGGAGATGGGAGAGGTAGAGAGGAGGAATAGTGGGAGATGGGAGAGGTAGAGAGGAGGAATAGTGGGAGATGGGAGAGGTAGAGAGGAGGAATAGTGGGAGATGGGAGAGGTAGAGAGGATGACTAGTGGGAGAGGTAGAGAGGATGACTAGTGGGAGAGGTAGAGAGGATGACTAGTGGGAGAGGTAGAGAGGAGGAATAGTGGGAGATGGGAGAGGTAGCAGGAGGAATACTGGGAGATGGGAGAGGTAGAGAGGAGGAATAGAGGGAGATGGGAGAGGTCGAGAGGAGGAATAGTGGGAGATGGGAGAGGTGGCCTAGTGGGAGATGGGAGAGGTAGAGAGGAGGAATAGTGGGAGATGGGAGAGGTAGAGAGGAGGAATAGTGGGAGATGGGAGAGGTGGACTAGTGGGAGGTTGGAGAGGTATAGAGGAGGAATAGTGGGAGATGGGAGAGGTGGACTAGTAGGAGATGGGAGAGGTAGAGAGGAGGAATAGTGGGAGATGGGAGAGGTGGACTAGTAGGAGATGGGAGAGGTAGAGAGGAGGAATAGTGGGAGATGGGAGAGGTAGAGAGGAGGAATAGTGGGAGATGGGAGAGGTAGAGAGGAGGAATAGTGGGAGATGGGAGAGGTAGAGAGGATGACTAGTGGGAGAGGTAGAGAGGATGACTAGTGGGAGAGGTAGAGAGGATGACTAGTGGGAGAGGTAGAGAGGAGGAATAGTGGGAGATGGGAGAGGTAGCAGGAGGAATACTGGGAGATGGGAGAGGTAGAGAGGAGGAATAGTGGGAGATGGGAGAGGTAGAGAGGAGGAATAGTGGGAGAGGTAGAGAGGAGGAATAGTGGGAGAGGTAGAGAGGAGGAATAGTGGGAGATGGGAGAGGTAGAGAGGAGGAATACTGGGAGATGGGAGAGGTAGAGAGGAGGAATAGAGGGAGATGGGAGAGGTCGAGAGGAGGAATAGTGGGAGATGGGAGAGGTGGCCTAGTGGGAGATGGGAGAGGTAGAGAGGAGGAATAGTGGGAGATGGGAGAGGTAGAGAGGAGGAATAGTGGGAGATGGGAGAGGTGGACTAGTGGGAGGTTGGAGAGGTATAGAGGAGGAATAGTGGGAGATGGGAGAGGTGGACTAGTAGGAGATGGGAGAGGTAGAGAGGAGGAATAGTGGGAGATGGGAGAGGTGGACTAGTAGGAGATGGGAGAGGTAGAGAGGAGGAATAGTGGGAGATGGGAGAGGTAGAGAGGAGGAATAGTGGGAGATGGGAGAGGTAGAGAGGAGGAATAGTGGGAGATGGGAGAGGTAGAGAGGATGACTAGTGGGAGAGGTAGAGAGGATGACTAGTGGGAGAGGTAGAGAGGATGACTAGTGGGAGAGGTAGAGAGGAGGAATAGTGGGAGATGGGAGAGGTAGCAGGAGGAATACTGGGAGATGGGAGAGGTAGAGAGGAGGAATAGTGGGAGATGGGAGAGGTAGAGAGGAGGAATAGTGGGAGAGGTAGAGAGGAGGAATAGTGGGAGAGGTAGAGAGGAGGAATAGTGGGAGAGGTATAGAGGAGGAATAGTGGGAGATGGGAGAGGTGGACTAGTGGGAGATGGGAGAGGTAGAGAGGAGGAATAGTGGGAGATGGGAGAGGTAGAGAGGAGGAATAGTGGGAGATGGGAGAGGTAGAGAGGAGGAATAGTGGGAGATGGGAGAGGTAGAGAGGAGGAATAGTGGGAGATGGGAGAGGTAGAGAGGAGGAATAGTGGGAGATGGGAGAGGTAGAGAGGAGGAATAGTGGGAGATGGGAGAGGTAGAGAGGATGACTAGTGGGAGAGGTAGAGAGGATGACTAGTGGGAGAGGTAGAGAGGATGACTAGTGGGAGAGGTAGAGAGGAGGAATAGTGGGAGATGAGAGAGGTAGCAGGAGGAATACTGGGAGATGGGAGAGGTAGAGAGGAGGAATAGTGGGAGATGGGAGAGGTAGAGAGGAGGAATAGTGGGAGAGGTAGAGAGGAGGAATAGTGGGAGAGGTAGAGAGGAGGAATAGTGGGAGAGGTATAGAGGAGGAATAGTGGGAGAGGTAGAGAGGAGGAATAGTGGGAGATGGGAGAGGTAGAGAGGAGGAATAGTGGGAGATGGGAGAGGTAGAGAGGAGGAATAGTGGGAGATGGGAGAGGTAGAGAGGAGGAATAGTGGGAGATGGGAGAGGTAGAGAGGAGGAATAGTGGGAGATGGGAGAGGTAGAGAGGAGGAATAGTGGGAGATGGGAGAGGTAGAGAGGAGGAATAGTGAGAGATGGGAGAGGTAGAGAGGATGACTAGTGGGAGAGGTAGAGAGGAGGAATAGTGGGGGACGGGAGAGCAGGAGAAGGCAGCACCAGGAGAGCTGTAATGCCACTCACAACTCCTCAGCTCCTCGTCCCAGTGTGTCACCAAATATGTTGCTGTGCAAAGTGACATCATGACACAGCCAAATTCTACAAAACCCGCACCCACAGAGCGCATCGCCAGGAGGTGTATCCGCTGCTTGACTGGACCAGACCGTCAGATGACCAGTGTGGCCCTGCTGGTAGACATAGGTGATAGGGCAATGGGCACAGGGCAATTATGTCGACTCTGCAGAACACTATGTGGGTATATAGGACAGGCCCTGCTGCAGCAGCTGGGATGGGGGCTGCAGGATACATGGATTGTCGGCACTCTCAGGCACCACCACTGCTGCCTCTCCATCTATGGGCTGCTGATGCTCCGTGATAAATTGCTAAGGGTGGGCTGCCTGATCACCGAGTCGACACTGTAAGCTACATGCACCATGGAGGACCCTGTGGCACCCAGGCCGCTGTCGCAGATGGTGTCCTCTCTGTGGGTGATCAGGCTGCCGCCCTCAGGGTCCCTATCATATTATGTCTACGGCTCCCTGGAGTTGTGGTCTAGTTTAATGACATGGAAGTGGGAAGCGCAAAAATAAACATGGCAGGCATGATTTGCGGGGTACATGGGGCAGTGGGACAAGGGAGGGTGGCCTCTATGAAGCCATGTGCCATCTTGAAAGGCCAGGCCAGCTGGAGCACCCCATCACAGCTGCTGTCATTGTAACAGGCAGGAGAGGGCAAAGTGTGCACCCACAGTAACAACTTACACAAACACACTGTAGAGGGCCAGAAGCTAGTGCCTTACCTGTCAGTGGCCCCTGTTGTGATGTGGAGGATCATGCCCTCAGCCACCATCTTCATATTACCGAAGCTGCAGTCAGCCAGCAGCCTGGGCTGGGCTAGAAGAGTATGGAGCAGAGCCCCCAGGCATGGGAGTAGAGTACCGAGCACATTCATCCCCACTCAACCTGCTTTAAATCCGGCACTGGTGCTGCAGCTGAAGTCTGATGCTAAGAGCCGGAGGACGCCCGCCTACCCACTGTCTCTGATCCCCAGCCGCCTGCTGCAGACTGGGGGAGCTGGAATCTCAGAGCCGGGGCACATCTGCCCCAGGGAGGCTGAGAGGCTGCTGCTGCTTCTGTGCTCCAGGTCACTGGGGGAGTACAGCGCAGACATCCCGGCACCCAGTGTGGTCCTCTTCTGTCACCGCAGCTCAGGTATGGCTATTGCAGTTGCATGTGAGAGGAGAGGGAATCGCAACCGTTCTTCCCCCTCAGGTCGGACTTCACTTGGCAGCCGCTATGCGTTACTGGGGGACGGGCAGGCGCATAGTAAAGGAATGTAAATATTAATAATTAGTGCTCCCCCCCCCCCCCCACCCCCGCTGCCCCCTTAATCGGCCAATCACATCAGATCAGTGACAGGGGCGTGCTTGCATGATAAGGGCTGTCAGCACGCCCCTGTCAAAGCGGCACTTCTAGAGGTGCCGCTTACAGGTTTTTTTTTCAATGGGCTATGACTGACCGATGCTTGGCCCCACCCCCCGCTTCCAGCCCTTCATCACTGATAGCGGGAGGCACCGAGAGCGGTGCCTCCAAAACACATTGACACTGCTTTTTAGTTGGTAAAAAATGATTAAAATAATACAAAGGCTAAAGCAGATACTTATGGCACAGAATATGTGTCATAAGTATCTTCTTTGTATTATTTGAATCATTGATGACAGGGGAGGCACTGCCTCCCCTGACTGCACGTCCCTGGTTAGGAGCTGGTTGGTTGGGAGAGAGACTGTATCTCCGTCCACGTTATCTCCATCCAAAGCTTAGTAAATTGACAGCTAAGGAACCTATGTCTCCCCAGCAGGGGATGCTGGGACTTTCCGGGGCAGGGCAAGGTCTGGGTACTGGGAATGTGGCCAAATTGAGCAGGCCTAACCACACCCCTGACAAAAACAAAAAGAAAAAGGCAGGGGGGTGCCACGTGTTGCATGGCCAGGGCCTAGTGGATGTTTGGGGCAATCAGTACAATCATGCAGGGGGACAGAGGACCCACAGCGACATGTGCTGGGCTGGAGAAAGAGGTTGCTGCTGCTGAGTGTTGAGAGGAAGCGGGGGAGGGCTGGACCCAGCACTCTGCCGAGCCCCCCAAATTACTATTTGCTTCACCCCCTTCTTGCGCCTCTGCTTGCAGGTCTTTGACAAATGTACTGTAGGCAGTGTCAGACTGGGGCATGAAGGGCCCATTGGGGGAATGCAGTTATAGGGGCCCATACTTAGGGGTGTGGCCAGCCTACAAAGGGGGTGTGGCTAGCCTCCACAGAGGCTTGAAATACACAATAGTTTAGTGCAGTGTAATGCAACATATCTACCATGTATAATACAAGTGCACAGTCTGGAACCTGATCCCTAGAGGAAGGAGTGGGCCCTCAGGCAGTGGGGCCTACCGGTGGTTTCCCTGATACCACTGTGGACCTGTCCGACCCTGACTGTAGGCTTGAGCTAACAGATTCAGCTTTGGCTGGAAGGGCAAACTGGGATTTGTAGTCCCACAACGCAGCTGGAGAACCAGGTTGCCTCGGGCTTGACTTCTGAACTAAACTATATCCAGAAACTGGAGTCTGGAGGCAGCTGTACGGTTATTTTACAGTCCGCAGCTCACAGGTTCTCACTAAGAAAAACACACTTCAGGTAATTACTTGTTTCCAGCTGTGTAAATCTGACATGCAGCGAGTCAGGGAAAAGCCTTGTAAACTCTGTGACCCTTATCTTGAATTACGCATGCCATTCTATAGATTACTGTAAACTATGTAATATTGTGTTGCTGAATTACAGTCTTGTTTCAGGAATGTTTTTCAGAAGCTGATTTGGACAATTGAACAGGCAGGTACAATGTGCAGCGAGAAATATAAAGACAGGAGAATAGAGGCTTCACGGGAGATCTTTCTGTCTTCGCTGTCATGCCTGTAAATAACTCCAGCTTTCTCCAATGTGGTAACAAGTGCTGTGTTTGTTGTGATGCACAGTTGGCATAAGGGTTAGCATCGCTGTCTCACAGTACTGTGATCTCGAGTTCAAATCTTGACCTAATTGCTGGTGCATCAGATAGTGGGATTATAGGGGCCCATTTATAAAATCTTTAGTGCTACTGTAACCATAGGTGGATTCAGAGGGGGGGCACCAAGTGCAGGATGAACAGTGTGCGCAGTCGTCACACACAGGCAGGCGCTTCACCCGTGATGAGTGCAATAGCCCGCTTCTGCAGTGGCCTCTCTGGCATGAGATGGTGCAGCTCTGTTGTGCTCAGGCGCTTCCTGTCAATTTAACTATGTGTGCGCTTGGCTCTCCAGTCCTCTTCCTGTCCAGCTCATAAGTGCTCCCTGTCTGTACCCGGTGTCCTGATGCTCACTTTCTGTACCAGGCGTCAAGCTGGTCTCCGCTATGCTCACCCGCCGCAAAACTTCCTATTGCTGGACTGCTAGTTGTATATATAGAGTGGGGGCTGCACAGTCGGTAAACAGATGGAGGAGGAGGAGGAGGAGCGGAGCACCTAACGACCGCGGACAGCACAACATGCTCACAGGGCTTATGGGAAAGCTCTCTCCAGCCTAGTGTGTGCCCCCCCTCCCAACACCATGTCATTACCCACTTCCCATCCTGCCCCGTTCTCCCTACATATCACCCACTGCCTCTCTCCAGCACCCTCTACCTGGCATCACCCACTGCCTCTTTCCAGCACCCTCTACCTGGCATCACCCACTGCCTCTCTCCAGCACCCTCTACCTGGCATCACCCACTGACTCTCCCTGTCACCCTCTCCCTCACTTCCTCTTCCTGTCACCCTCTCCCTGTCAATTACTGCCTTTCACGTCACCCTGCCATCCTCTGCCTCACCCACTGCCTTTGTCTCCCACTCTCTCCCCTGTCACCCACTGGCTCGTGGATTACGCATTCCCTTTGAGGACGCGCCCTTTGTTCCAAGACGCCTTCAGTGCGCACCAACACCCATCCTGTCATGGTGCCCCCCCCCTGTCATTTTGTTTTGGATCCGCCCCTGACTGTAACTACGATTTAGTATCATTCCTTAAACTCCAAACAAAAATCTTATCACAACAATTTATTTAAAAACAATATATACTGTTATATATATATATTGACACTCACTTTTCCCAGGTAATGAAAAAAGAATATACCAGCACTCACCAGCACATACCAGGCATGAGGAAGCTTGTATCACCCTTTGACGTACAGGGCAAAGCGAGACAAGGACCATCTTTGTCCTATACGAGGCTTAGCAACTTAGTGTGGCACTCGTGAGAGAATGCATAATCACGTTAATAAGAAAAATAAATGTACATGAGTTGGGTTTTAAAACAATTGGATTCTGTATGCAAAGTAATCCAGGAGCATTTTATGTCTTAGTGGCCTATGCATCGTGAGAAACAATTGTATGCTGATTATGTTTTGAACTAGCATTGAGTTCAGTGTCCATATAGAGGAATTCATTATGCCTCCTTTACTGAAATATCACTCCGAAAAGCTGCTCTTTCTGCAGAGACAGCTTTTCCGAAAGTGCAAGATACTTCCCCGCATCCCCTCCCCCAGTTTCTCCTCTACCTTCCCACATCCTCTCTGTGGGTGTCTCCCCTAAACTCACCACCCTTCCCGCATCCCCTCCCCCAGTTTCTCCTCTCCCTTCCCACATCGTCTCTGAGGGTGTCTCCCCTAAACCCCCCATCCTCCCCGCATCCCCTCCCACAGTTTCTCCTCTCCCTTTCCACATCCTCTCTGCAGGTGTCTCCCCTAAACCCCCCATCCTCCCCGCATCCCCTCCCACAGTTTCTCCTCTCCCTTCCCACATCCTCTCTGAGGGTGTCTCCCCTAAACCCCCAACCCTCCCCGCATCCCCTCCCCCAGTTTCTCCTCTCCCTTTCCACATCCTCTCTGCAGGTGTCTCCCCTAAACCCCCCACCCGCCGCGCATCCCCTCCCTCAGTTTCTCCTCTCGTTTCCCACATCCTCCCTGCGGGTGTCTCCCCTAAACCCCCCACCCTCCCCGCATCCCCTCCCACAGTTTCTCCTCTCCCTTCCCACATCCTCTCTGTGGGTGTCTCCCCTAAACCCCCCACCCTCCCCGCATCCCCTCCCCCAGTTTCTCCTCTCCCTTCCCACATCCTCTCTGTGGGTGTCTCCCCTAAACCCCCCACCCTCCCCGCATCCCCTCCCCCAGTTTCTCCTCTCCCTTCCCACATCCTCTCTGCGGGTGTCTCCCCTAAACCCCCCACCCTCCCCGCATCCCCTCCCCCAGTTTCTCATCTCCCTTCCCACATTTTCTCTGCAGGTGTCTCCCCTAAACCCCCCACCCTCCCTGCATCCCCACCCACAGCTTCTCCTCTTCCTTTCCACATCCTCCCTGCGGGTGTCTCCCCTAAACCCCCAACCCTCCCTGTATCCCTTCCCCCAGTTTATCCTCTCCCTTCCCACATCCTCTCTGTGGGTGTCTCCCCTAAACCCCCCACCCTCCCTGCATCCCCTCCCCCAGTTTCTCCTCTCCCTTCCCACATCCTCTCTGAGGGTGTCTCCCCTAAACACCCCACCCTCCCCGCATCCCCTCCCCCAGTTTCTCCTCTCCCTTCCCACATACTCTCTGAGGGTGTCTCCCCTAAACCCCCCATCCTCCCCGCATCCCCTCCCACAGTTTCTCCTCTCCCTTTCCACATCCTCTCTGCAGGTGTCTCCCCTAAACCCCCCACCCTCCCCGCATCCCCTCCTCCAGTTTCTCATCTCCCTTTCTACATCCTCTCTGCAGGTGTCTCCCCTAAACCCCCCACCCTCCCCGCATCCCCTCCCCCAGTTTCTCATCTCCCTTTCTACATCCTCTCTGCAGGTGTCTCCCCTAAACCCCCCACCCTCCCTGCATCCCCTCCCACAGCTTCTCCTCTCCCTTCCCACATTCTCTCTGAGGGTGTCTCCCCTAAACACCCCACCCTCCCCGCATCCCCTCCCTCAGTTTCTCCTCTCCCTTCCCACATCCTCTCTGCAGGTGTCTCCCCTAAACACCCCACCCTCCCCGCATCCCCTCCCACAGTTTCTCCTCTCCCTTTCCACATCCTCTCTGCAGGTGTCTCCCCTAAACACCCCACCCTCCCCGCATCCCCTCCCCCAGTTTCTCATCTCCCTTCCTACATCCTCTCTGAGGGTGTCTCCCCTAAACCCCCCATCCTCCCCGCATCCCCTCCCACAGTTTCTCCTCTCCCTTTCCACATCCTCTCTGCAGGTGTCTCCCCTAAACCCCCCATCCTCCCCGCATCCCCTCCCACAGTTTCTCCTCTCCCTTTCCACATCCTCTCTGCAGGTGTCTCCCCTAAACCCCCCACCCTCCCTGCATCCCCTCCCACAGCTTCTCCTCTCCCTTTCCACATCCTCCCTGCGGGAGTCTCCCCTAAACCCTCAACCCTCCCTGTATCCCTTCCCCCAGTTTATCCTCTCCCTTCCCACATCCTCTCTGTGGGTGTCTCCCCTAAACCCCCCACCCTCCCCGCATCCCCTCCTACAGTTTCTCCTCTCCCTTTCCACATCCTCTATGTGGGTGTCTCCTCCAAACCCCCCACCCTCCCCACATCCCCTCCTACAGTTTCTCCTCTCCCTTCCCACATCCTCTCTGTGGGTGTCTCCCCTAAACCCCCCACCCTCCCCGCATCCCCTCCTACAGTTTCTCCTCTCCCTTTCCACATCCTCTATGTGGGTATCTCCTCCAAACCCCTCCCCCCTCCACATCCTCTCCTCCCCTTTCTCCTCTCCCTCCCCGCATCTTTCTACTTTTCTGCCAATGTCTACTCAGCTCCCCTGAATCCTCTGCTCCGGTGTCTCCTAATCCTCCTTGCATCACCCCTCGCCCCTATCTGACCTGCCCCTCCACATCCAGTATGTCTGTATTTGCAGACTAGCCCCCCCTCCCCCCTGGGACTCCTTGAGTCCCCAATGCTACACTTCGCAGCTTCAGAGTGCGCCTTCAGCAGCCACTCCAAAGGACTGTTCTTGTACTCTGCTGGAACCAAGGATGGAAGTGAGGTCCGGCTGACAGTGGATTGGAAAGCTGATGGATGGGATGGGATGGTAAAGCTGAAAAGATCCCTTTCCTGCACAAGCTGTTGTGTAAGCGGCAGCTTGTGAGCACATTCGGGTGCTGCATGCCATCTCAGGAAGACGTACAGTAACACATCTGCCCCCCCCTGCAGTACACATGGGGGGTAATTCTGAGTTGATCGCAGCAGCAAGTTTGTTAGCAATTAGGCAAAACCATGTGCACTGCAGGGGAGGCAGATATAACATGTGCAGAGTTAGATTTGGGTGGGTTATTTTGTTTCTGTGCAGGGTAAATACTGTCTGCTTTATTCTTACACTGCAATCTAGATTCCAGTTTGAACACACCCCACCCAAATCTAACTCTCTCTGCACATGTTATATCTGCCTCCCCTGCAGTGCACATGGGCCCTCATTCCGAGTTGTTCGCTCGGTAAAAATCTTCGCATCGCAGCGATTTTCCGCTTAATGCGCATGCGCAATGTTCGCACTGCGACTGCGCCAAGTAAATTTGCTATGCAGTTAGGAATTATACTCACGGCTTTTTTATCGTTCTGGCGATCGTAATGTGATTGACAGGAAATGGGTGTTACTGGGCGGAAACAGGCCGTTTTATGGGCGTGTGGGAAAAAACGCTACCGTTTCCGGAAAAAACGCAGGAGTAGCTGGAGAAACGGAGGAGTGTCTGGGCGAACACTGGGTGTGTTTGTGACGTCAAACCAGGAACGACAAGCACTGAACTGATCGCAGATGCCGAGTAAGTCTGGAGCTATTCAGAAACTGCTACGAGGTGTGTAATCGCAATATTGCAAATACATCGTTCGCAATTTTAAGATGCTAAGATTCACTCCCAGTAGGCGGCGGCTTAGCATGAGCAAATCTGCTAAAATCCGCTTGCGAGCGAACAACTCGGAATGAGGGCCTTGGTTTTGCCCAACTGCTAACAAAATTGCTGCTGAGATCAACTCGGAATGACCACCATGATTTTGCCATTGGAGAACAATTTTGCTGCTGCGATCAGGTCTGAATTAGGCCCAAAGAGAGGATTAATAGGCCCCTAAAAAAACAACAGTTATATACTGTATGTGGAGTTTGTCGAGAAAAGGGTCAGCAAATGTATGCTGGAGATTCATAGACTGAGGGACAAATAATGGTTTAAGGCTGGTGTCATAAATACTTGACCCATAACTCTGGTTACTAATAAGTCAGTTTTCATATTACATGTTAATCCAAAAAGCAGCCATCCTCTAAATTCCATGAGGGTCTTTAAAACGTCACATTCACTAATCTTCTGTAAAGGGTCTTCTAGCAATGTTAAATTCTCTTTGGAAACATTAGTAAATAGGATGTTATCATAGCTTATGGAGAACAGGTTTTAATGTGTTCATGTGTAGTCTTTGTTGACCGAGAGATGTTCTATGATTTGAATCTAATATCATCCTTCTATGGTACAGTATATAAATGCATAGATAATATGTTTGAAGAATTCCGGATTCAAATCATAATAATACAGCTGTTGTAAATAGTTTTGACAACTCATTTGCATACAGACAAACTCAAACTTGCTTTCGATTATCTGAGTAATTAGGATAAACTGACAGGCCAATAATAATGACTTATGATGTCATGAAACATACGCAGGAGCAGAGCCGGATTAAGAGGGGAGCTCCGGGGGTAAGTACCCCTGGGCCCCACGCTGTGAGAGGGCCCCCCCGCCGCAGATCGTATCTCTATTGCCGATCCAATCTGTGACGCTACTCACCCCACTGACAGCCGTCAAGCAGTTGCCAGCGCTGCAGTCTATAATGCTGCTTTCACATCTCAAACCCTGCTTTTGAAACGGTTCTTAAAACGGGTCTGAGCAGTTAAACCTCTTTCACATCGCATGTTGTAACTGGTATATTACCGTTTCATTACCGTTTTGGTACCTTTCACACTGAACCCGTTTCTCCCATAGAAAACAGTGGTTGTCATTTTAAATGCACTTTTCTGGCCCACACATTATTAATAATAATTAATTAATTATTAATAATTTGGCTAGTCGTACGATGGAACCCAGCAGCTTCAAGTATCTTTACCATGTTTTTGTAGATTACTGCATCCTTCACTGCCCCAGTGATTTGTCTAGCAATTTCTTCATCCCCTCTCATCCTAAGCAGCTCCCTAACCTCCTCATGACTCCAATTTGCCATTTTAAACTGTATTCTGTATAATAAAATGCTTCTTCACTCTCATGTGTTTCCTCCAGTTTATTTCCTGCTTCTGCCTGGTGACATCACGCATGGAGACAGCCTATCACCTTCTGTGGTTTGGAAATACAGTTTCTGACCCTTTCACATTGCACAATGAAACGGGTCTGAACCGCGTAGGACCCTGCTTTTTAACCGTTTTAAAATACCAGTAATCTGTAACCAGTAAATTCAAAGTGGCCCTTTCAGACCGCAGCTAGAACCGTTTTGGAAGGCTTAAAAAATGGCAATTTACCGGGTTATAGCTGCGGTGTGAAAGGGGTATTAGTGAGCAGCCAAGCCGAACGACGGCTCCGCTGTTCAATGATAAGTGAATCTGCAGCCTGCGACTCCGTGACTGGATGGAGCGCAGGCTGCAGGGGAAGGAGGAGGAGTCCTGGACATGCACAGCCTCGGCGCGATTGGAGGACGGAGGTTGTTGTATCTGGCGGAGGAGAGACAGGAACGTCCTTTCCTCCTGTTCATAGCTGCTATATCACTCATCACAGCCTGTCTTCACGTCAGCACAGCAGTGCAAAAGTAAGACAATCTGCCTGAACTTTCTTTCATGCCATTTAAATGTTAAGATAACGTTCTGGGTCTATTATATATATATATATATATATATATATATATATATATATATATATATAGATACGTGTTAACATATTTATATTTATACAGTATACTCTATGTACAGTATGTTTATATAGTGTGTGTGTGTGTGTGTGTGTGTGTGTGTATAGAAATGGCACTCAATGGTCTCACTATCCGCTAATAAAAAGACAGCAGTCAAAGCATTTTGTAGTGTCTGCCCGACAACGGGCATTAAACGCCCAAAACGTTGCAAAATGCCTTAACTGCTGTCTTTTTATTAGCAGATAGTGAGACCATTGAGTGCCATTTGTTCGGTTTGTGTATGCTACATATGATAATAGGCACCATGGCAGATGGATCTGTGATTGGGAGTGCCAGTTGATCGGAACATATATGTGTGTGTGTGTGTGTGTGTGTGTGTGTGTGTGTGTGTGTGTGTGTGTGTGTGTGTTCTGATTTTAATTTTGGACCTTAGGGCCCCCTTGTTTTAAGTAGCCCGGGCCCCCCCCGAAGCCTTAATCCGGCTCTGCGCAGGAGTATTGAATTCAGGGTAGTAAAATTCATGCTGAGATTTGTTCAATAATCCCTGCAACAGTTATGGGGGGTAATTCAGAGTTGATCACAGCAGCAAATTTGTTAGCAGTTGGGCAAAACCATGGTGGTCATTCCGAGTTGTTCGCTAGCTGCATTCGTTGAGGCAAAAAAATGGCACTTCTGCGCTGATAAAGCTAACTATTTATCTTATAACATTCACAATAATGGGTAAGAGACACAGTACGCAATTGGCGTATGAGGTACCGTAAAGGTACGCACTTAGCGTAGCATACGCTCGGCCGTGATCGAGACGCACATGCGACACGCTCGTTCACAGCTTAATGCGTGGTGTCAGGCACGCTATAGGCGGTTGACTACCGTAATGCTACGCTACCAGCGTAGCGGACGCTCGAGACCACGAGGAGATCACGAGCAGCGCAGACGCTCACAGGATGACAATCAGTAAACCTTGAATGTAACACACAGAAAGGATACTCTTATGCTGTAAACCTTGTACTGAAATACTGTAGCGATATAACGCTGCTTAACCTTGTTAATACTAAAGCTGCTTTGAGCGATCGAGACGCTCCTATTACCCTCTGCAATGTAATGAACACATGATACTTTGCTAAGGTTCCTTCCAACACCTTTACTAACAAGCTTTTAGTTATATTGAATAGGGGAAACAGTTTACAAGTTATACACTACAAGCTAACATATAATTCTAACAGGATATCTAGACAGAAATATACAATAGCGTCACAATTTATACTATAACAGAAAGAGAGGGAATGGCCAATACAAACAGAGAATAAGTTGGTTTGCAGAGAATTACTTACACACACTGGGAATGATCGCTGCGCAGCTTTCTGGTACCAGCTCCAAGTTAGTCAAGATGAAAACCGTTTGTGGAGAGTGAGAGAGCTGCCCAGGCTGGCTGATCTTATATACACTGAGTACAGTATACTACAAAGGGACCTATAATCTCATTGTTCATTGGACACAGGAATGTCTCCTCGCATCATAACAAAAGGTCATAGGTTAGTTTGAACAGGTGGGCTGCGACTATATCAAACTGCTCAGGTGGGAGGGAATCTGAAGATTCCCGCCGCATGGGTAATGAATCGCAAATATAGTTAATGTCCAGAAAATACTAATGGCCATAACTATACGCAGGAGCGATTAATCTTTAACTAACCAGCACTGGATTGTTTCTAATAAAATGTTCTTTAGTTAGGTACCAGACACAGCTGTTCAAACCCTGTCTGACCCTTCGTACCATACAAAGAGGAATTCCTCTGTCCAGCAATCAATTACATCAAACAAACTTATAGTCATTATTAAGGGGAACATTATCTATAAAACATACTATTTGAGTCGCCCGCTAGACGCACACAAACTCTACCGTAAATGCACATACCACGCGCTCGAGCGCATGGCCGAGGCGCCATCACGCGGCTGCGAGTATCCGCACGCACGGGAGAGAATGTGCACGTGCAGCAGGCACGCGCATGGGGTGGATATATGGCAACGTGTAGCATGATATTTTTTCGACTTTGACAGTCCACCCTTTGGCAGTCATCAATAACTGCCACTTCCTAAAACAGTTCAAAAGAGAAAAATATATGTCATATGTAAATACATTTCTATGATTAGGTAAGGGAGAAGAGGATCAGGTGGGAAAAAGGTATGACCTAGTGAGATAGCAGAAGCATGTGTGTATGAATCCATGTTTTGAGGGGTCATGTATCATCGTGCCGTACGTGTTTTAGATCAAGCTTCGAGGTATTGCGAAGTATACATTTGAATTCCTTCTTATCCCGTATTACGGGTCTGTGGATGGGCTGTCAAACTTTACCGAGCTCTTTTCGGCTTTTGGTTGTAACAAAATGGGGGAGCACATTTTAGTTGATGATACATGATTGGGGGGATATGTGAGTGCTGATATCTGTGCCTATATTCCCTATCGACTATGTGTGTCATTACCTGAAGGTTGTAGAAATGAAAATGAGAAGCAATTATGGTAAATGCAGTCATAAACTATGTGAGTTTAATATACATTTGCCGATTGAGGTCTTGTCTTGTGTCTTGTCTCGATGTACATGTTGACTGTAGTCTCCCGATGCTTTTGCTATATATGGTGAGCAAAAAGCTTTCTCAATGTCCATAGACTTACAATCTTTAAAGTATTGGGCTATCGTGAAAGTTAAAGTCACTAGGGATATTGGGGGTCTATGGCATTGTCCATCAATGGTCTGTATAAAAGAGGTTGTCAAATTCTTCTTCCAAGCGGATGTCTTTGTACCTTGGAGGAAAACAAAGGAGAAACGGGTGAAAGAAACGGACCGTGGAATCACATTTTCATCACAACATTGTCTCTATCGTTGGGTCATACATCAAATTAGTTGTTGTTAGTACAGTGTCCTCGCTCCTTAGATTCATCACCCTGGTATTACTTTTACGCTTTGCTAAAACCCGAACGCATCTAAATATCAGGCCGACCAATATGACGACTCCCAGAATACACAAAAGAAATTTCCCTACATCCATAATAATACCTTGGGCCCATTCTCCTAAGCCCGAGAACCAATTTCGTGGGTTCAACCATGACACCCAACTGGTCAGCTCATTACCCACAGTAGCGAGTGTGAGATTGTGTTTCCTTCGAAACTCCCACTTTAATTGTAAAATGTCATCCATCTTTTGGTCTATGACATCGGCTGGGTCCTCCGTGCTGTTTGTAATGTACGTGCAGCACTTTATTCCATATTGAGTTGCCAGGGTAACACAATACCCGCCTGTCACAGCTGTGAGGTAATTGAGAATCATCCTATGCTGAACCAGTTCTGTTTTGTAGGCTTGTAACTCTTTCCCAGTGTACCTGAATGTGTCGTCATACATTTCGGTGATATTGTCTAATAAATTTGCAAGCGCAGATATATATTTATAATTTATCACTCCTCTGGTGGTACGAGTGATATCTAACGCGATTAGGAATTGAATCCCAGTGGATTCATGGATCAGGTCCGAGGCCGGATGCTCTGTTCTCTCTATCAGGTGCCGTTTAACGATGTGCTCGTAATGAGTGTGAGTATAAGGAGCTTGGGCACTGCGGTGAATATCTTTCATTTTGTTATGGGTTACAGTCATTACTTCAGGCAGTACTTTTCCAATATAGCACAATCCCTCTGAGTTTGGGGCAAGCCACTTATACGCCTTCCTCCCGCATATGAAATATGCATCATCGGGGAGAACATATGGGACAGAGTATGACATTATCATGTTACAAATTTTCCATGTGAAATCTCCTAACCCTAATTCTCCCATCTGTTTAGTACACGTATCAGTTTGTACGATCTGTGCACAGTATCCTGGTGATACTTCTCCAACTCGCATGGTCCTACTTCCTAAGGTGTACCTATACCGGAAAAATGTCCTATGGTCGGCTATCTGGCGTATAAGTTCTGTGTCTATGGGCATTCTGTCGGGTCTGTATGAAAAGGTCATGGTTTGATTACTCCATGACACTTCCCAATTTCCCGGCTTTCGGGGATTGGAAATGTTAAAGCATACTAAAGACCTATCCACATGATATTGGTGGAGCTTCAAACTAGGAGGACTAGAGATATTAAACCTCTTGTCCACCGGCCTCCCACCACTTAGCTCAAGTACCTCTCCTACAGTTAATGGGAATGGTACTAGTCCTGATTTGCTATGGCCTTGAGGTACTTGAGAGCATACCCAACAGTCTGTCTGATTTAACACTTTACCCACTAAGGAGTGATAGTCATTCAATGGATGCCGGTCCATGTGGACATTAAAACTGGACTGACATTTCTTTATGCACCCATCCTCAACTATATTGTCACAATGCCTACAGATGCAGTTCTCTTCAGCTAACAATCCTTCACAATTCCTTCTATTGTCAATGCTACCAGATCGTTTTCTGATACTCGCCTTTACTCTGAGATTATGTTGTTCTTGGAAATCTACGCCTGCATCCTGGTCATCAGAACCCATTCCCGATCCTTTCTCGACCTCCATGGTACTCTCACCGAAACAGACTGCTCTGGTCAACATCATGGTCAACAGGAAAATCCGGATCACAGTCTCTTGGGGCAAGTCCATCTTAGAGGAGTAAAAGGAGAAAAATAAGAAGGGGGAAAGGAAATAGGAGGGAGGTGGGAACTGGAGAAAATAACAAATGGGAAAAAGAAATCTGGCTCGACAAGCTTCCGGTCTTGTTATTCTCAGCGCTCAGGTGTCGTCTCAATCCTCCCTGAACAGACACTCTAGTGATACAACCTCTACCGTCTGTTCTTTATCACGGGACCTCTCTGGGTCAGTGACCTTTTTACAATGAGACGAATGGACCCAAGTCTCTCTCTCGGCAACCTTCAAAGCAGTTGTGCTGGTCAATAAGACTTGATATGGTCCTTCCCATCTGTCAATAAGGCAACCTGAGCGTAGAAAATTCCGTATCATTACATAATCCCCAGGTTCAATGTCATGACAATTACTGTCTGGCAAATCAGGAATCACCAACTTTAGATTATCATTCTGATTCCTCAATTGCTTACTCATCTTAACCAAGTACTTTACAGTTACTTCATTGTTACATTTCAAATCATCCTGGGGGTTAATCATAACATGGGGTTGTCGACCAAACAGAATTTCAAAAGGAGACAGATTTAGAGGAGACCTGGGAGTGGTTCTGATGCTGTATAGTACGATTGGCAAAGCTTCAGGCCATAACAGTCCTGTTTCAGTCATTACCTTGCTCAATTTATTTTTAATAGTGCTGTTTACTCTTTCCACCTTCGCGCTCGCCTGGGGGCGGTACGGAGTATGCAGCTTACTATTAATTCCCATCAACTTACACATTGTTTGAAAGGCTTCACCAGTGAAATGGGTACCCCTATCACTTTCAATTATTCTAGGGATACCGTACCTACACACAAATTCCTGTACAATTTTCTTTGCAGTAAATACAGCGGTATTTGTGGCCACGGGAAATGCTTCAACCCAATTTGAGAACACATCAATACAGACCAAAATATACTTTAAATTTCTACAAGGTGGCAATTGTATGAAATCAATCTGTATTACCTGGAAAGGACCATCTGTCGGAGAGATATGGGATGGCTCTGTCGGTATTGCCTTTCCGATATTCTTCCTCAAGCAGGTGAGACATGTCATCGCTCTTTTACCCGCATGGGAAGAAAACCCTGGGGCGCACCAATAAGCTCTTACTAGCTTACACATTCCTTCTTTGCCTAGATGAGTCAGCCCGTGTGCTGCTTCCGCTAGACTTGGAAGGTATGCTCTGGGTGCCACTGGTTTACCATGTCCATCTGTCCAGAGTCCTGAGGACTCCTGGCCATATCCTTTTGACCTCCAGACTGCCTTTTCCTGTGGGGAACACAAATTTTGCATTTCACACGATTTCTGTGTGTTTACAGTATTAAATACCATCAGTCGTGTACTATCTGTTTGTATGGGGTTACCGGCTGCTGATTTAGCAGCTTCATCTGCTCGGCTGTTACCAAGTGATACCGGGTCTTGGCTATATGTGTGAGCTTTACACTTGATAACAGCCACTCTGTCGGGTTCCTGTATCGCTGTTAGAAGTCTTTTGATGTGGGCTGCATGCGCTACGGGTGTGCCAGCTGCCGTCATGAAATTTCTGAGGCGCCATAGGGCTCCGAAATCATGGACTACTCCGAAGGCGTACCTAGAATCTGTGTAAATATTGGCTGACTTGCCCTTAGCCAATTCACATGCTCTGCTTAGGGCAACCAGTTCAGCAACTTGTGCTGAGTGTGGTGGGCCTAGCGGTTCTGCTTCTATGGTACCTTGGTCATCTACGACTGCGTATCCAGTACACAAGTCTCCCGAGTCCGTCTGTCTGTGACAACTACCGTCAGTGTAGAAAGTAAAATCTACATCTTCCAGTGGGTTGTCACTGATGTCAGGCCTTGCCATGAAATTTTGGGTCAAATATTCCATACAATCATGCGTGTCATCCCCTGTATTAAATCCTCCTTCACCATCACTCTCATCCTCCACCCTTTGTGCCTGTCCAGGCACACCTGGGAGATACGTTGCAGGATTTAATGCGCTGCATCTCCTTATGGTGATGTTTACGGGGGCCATCAATGCCAATTCCCATCTTGTAAACCGCGCTGATGAGACGTGTCTGGTTTGGGCAGAATTCAGTAAGGCTGACACTGCATGAGGCGTATGAATTGTGAGGTTGTGTCCTAGCACTACATCTTCGCTTTTTGTGACTAGCAATGCTATTGCTGCAACACTTCGCAAGCATGTGGGGAGGGATCGCGCTACCGTATCTAGCTGAGCGCTATAGTAGGCTACCGGCCTGCTGGCATCACCATGCTTCTGGGTTAAGACACCTGCTGCGCACCCAGCACTCTCTGTTCCGTACAGCTCAAAGGGTTTCCCATAGTCAGGCATACCTAATGCTGGTGCCTGCATTAGGCACTGTTTAAGTCTCTCAAATGCCATTTCAGATTCGTCTGTGTGCGAAATCCGTTCAGGTTTGCTTGATGAGACCATCTCCTGCAAAGGTAAGGCCAGTATGGAAAAACCTGGGATCCAGTTACGGCAATACCCACACATTCCTAAAAACGTTCTAATCTGTTTCTGGGTTTGTGGCAGGGTCATGTCACGAATTGCTTGAATTCTATCAGCGGTAAGGTGTCTCAGTCCTTGTGTTAGACAGTGTCCCAAATACTTCACACGGGTCTGGCATAATTGTAACTTGTCCTTGGAAACCTTGTGTCCTGTGTCTGAAAGATGAAACAGGAGTTGTTTCGTATCTCTCAGGGACGCTTCCAGTGAATCTGAACACAGTAGTAAATCGTCCACGTACCGTATCAATATTGATCCACTCTCTGGTTGGAAAGACTGTAAACAATCATGCAGAGCTTGTGAGAAAATACTTGGACTGTCTATGAAACCTTGTGGTAAGCGAGTCCATGTGTATTGGACTCCTCTGTATGTGAATGCGAATAAGTATTGACTGTCAGGGTGCAGAGGTACCGAGAAGAAAGCGGAGCAGAGGTCAATCACAGTGAAAAATTTGGCAGTGGGAGGGATTTGCATAAGGATGACAGCTGGATTTGGTACTACGGGGAATTGACTCTCAACCATTTTGTTGATCCCTCTTAGATCCTGCACTAATCGGTAACCCCTCCCCCCACTCTTTTTAACAGGGAAGATGGGACTATTGGCAGTGCTGGACGTTCTTACCAGAATGCCCTGTTGCAGCAAGCGCTCTATTATAGAGAAGACTCCTAACTCCACCTCTGGCTTCAGAGGATATTGTGGGATTTTTGGAGCTATCCTACCATCTTTTACTTGCACAACTACTGGGGCTACGTTTGCCATCAATCCAGTGTCTTGTCCATCCTTGGTCCAAAGTGATTCCGGTATCTGGGAAATAATTTCCTCTACCTTGGACGGACACCTATTTACAACAACAGTGTGTGACATTAATCTTGTTGGGGAGTCTAGCATATCCTGCGCTTCCTGAGCGTGGTTTTCGGGTATGTCCAAGAACACACCTTCAGGAGTACAGTATATGACGCATCCCATTTTGCACAGTAAATCCCTCCCTAGGAGATTAGTCGGAGCTGATGCAGCCAGCAGAAAAGAATGCTTGGTATGCAAAGGCCCTATCGTAATCTCTGCAGGTTTGCTTAAAGGGTAGTGCTGTACTACTCCTGTTACTCCCATGGCTGGAATTGTTTTACCTGTGGTTCTCATGCCCACGGTCGAATTTATCACTGACTTGGCCGCCTCCGTATCTACAAGGAAATTTAGAGATTTACCAGCTACATCAATTGTGACCTCGGGTTCACTTCCAAGGTTCGCAATTAATTTCACTGGCTGCAGATTACAGGTGTGGCCTCGCCCCTATGGTGCGTGGTGGCCTCCCTGCATTGCGCTGGCAGCTATTACCTGTGAAGGGGTAAATGGGATCTATCAGTGACTTGCCAGTCTCTTTTTGGGGGATACCTTTTTGTTTCCCCTGCGTGTGGCTCATAACTCCGTCTCTGCGGTCCTTGATCCCAATTTCGTGTGTCATGTCGTTGTCTAGGGGGTTGATATGATTTTTGTGCATTCTTTGATCTACAGTCTCGTGCATAGTGTCCCTCTCTATGACAGTAATAATAAGTTACCACATTTGACTTACCCACAGGGGTCTGAGATTTATACTGAGGTGGCCTTGTGGTCAGGGCCTGTATACTTACGGCCATTAACTTATCACTCTGCGACTCCCTGTGTCTGGTGATATTCCGATCATGATCAATAGCGGCCTCTCTCAAAGTAGCCACCGACAGAACTCGCCAACATGGTTGGGTGGTCTGTACCCTCGTCCTTAATACTACCTTTAAACCATCCATTAACACAGATACTGCTACTTCTCTATGATTCACATTTGTCTTAATGTCTTCTATGCCTGTATACTTAGCCATATCCTGTAGTGCCCGATGAAAATAATCAGCTGCTGTTTCTCCCTCTTTCTGTTTGATGGAGAAAATTTTGTTCCATTTGACAACAGCTGGAAAATACTCTTTTAACTGTAAATTTATTCTCTTTACATTATCTTGGTTGTACACATCCGTAAGGGGTACATCTTCATCTAATTTACAGTCAGCTAAAAATCTCGCTGAGTCGACATTGGAGGGTAAACATGCCCTCAGCAATATCTGCCAGTCTTTGTTATTGGGCTCCACAGTATTTCCTAACTCTCTAATGTATTCCTGGCTTGCAACTAGATCTTTCCTAGGATCAGGGAATTCAGACACCATTGATCTTAATTCCATTCGGGAAAAGGGGCAGTGCATGGCGATGTGTCTGAGAGGAGTGACTCCTGTGGTGTCAGTTTTCCCATTTGGCACTGCAATTACCCTAACGGGATTAAGTCCAATAACATCATTCTGAGTAGATTCTACAGCATGTGGTGAAATGGTTTCAGCATATTGTATGGTGCCGTACTTACCAGTTGATACGATCTCACCTGTCCCTCCACTAGGGGCCTTTGATACTAATCTTACGGGTTGGGCCATGCCCACTGTTGTTTCTGCTATGGTGGCTGCTAGAGAGAGTGCCGATATTGTTGTTGGTTCATCCTCTTGGTCACAATCCTGGGGAAAGTTTAAAACAGGGTACAGCTTGCACGGGTTAACATTAGCATCAACAATCTTGGTTACATTAGTCTTAACATTTATACAGTTACTAAGTGCATGTTTATCATTCACCAGTGTGCCATTCTCTGCAACCACCTTCTCTCCCGTTATGTATGGTGGAGGTGGCGCGGTGGCTGTCAGTTTTCTGATAGGGTTAGATCCACCCGCTTGAGCCAATCCTCTTTGTATTTCACCTTCCTGTTGCCATAACTGTAAATAATCATAATGTTTGATCCGTCTCTTTGCAGATTTAATGAGACATATCCTTCTCCTTAGATTCTGTAACACCTCGGGACTAAAACTGCCTACCCGTGGGAACTTTTCCCCATCGTGCACAGTCATTCTTTCCCATTCATCGCACAAAACTTCTGTGTGTGAACCGTATTTCTCACACATTACATACCTTGCCGACCCGATTGGTCGGTTTACTAAATCAACCCGAACCGAGGTTGATCGCCCCCTACCTGAACAACTGGCCCCCATCTTTGCAGGTGTTGCTTTCACTACCTCTGACCTTCAAATCAGGGTCTTCAGCGAACCCTTACAAAAACCAAGATGTCCGGGGTAGGCCGGCGGCGGAAGTTTACCGAGTACTCCACTCACTCGCCCACGTCGACCAATACGCCCACACACTGCTCTAGCGCTGGCGTACTCGACCTAGGGCCCCTGCGACCTGAACCTCTATTTACTGGAACATGTGGGTGTGATCCAAAGAGCACTTAACCCTTTCCAGTAACTATTGGTTGCTGGATAGTTCCCAAGTGACCAGCGAACTTCCCTTAAAATAAAAAAAATGACACAAATCACGTTAGAATGTACAAATAGCGTTTATGACCCCTCTAGCGTACGCAAATGGTATTGGGTCAAGTTACTAACTAATGCACACAATTACGTGCGGAACAATCGTTCTGCACATAAGCAACTAATCTTATGTGCGGAGCGACCAGTGGAATCGAAAATTGCGGCTGCGAATTCCTTCAGCCTGAGCTTAATGGCCTATATGGGTACCGCACCAACCCTTTCTGGTGTTGTGCTCTTTTACTCTTTATCTATAGCGGATTTCTTAGTCTGCTGTACCTGGACCTCCTGGTCTGTCTGGACCTCCTGGTCTGTGCTACAGTAGACCTCCTGGTCTGCTATACTCTAATGCTCTTTTAAATGTTTAACAAGGGATGCCTCCCAAGCCACCGTGCAGTCACTTACACGTATGTACCTTCACGAGAACTCGATGATTTCCTTTGGTTCAACCCCAAAAATTAGAAACTTATATATATATACACACTCTTTCACCTCATATACTCTTTACTTTCGTTTCTGCGCAGAAATCCCCTTCATTCAGTATCACAGGCTAATCCCGAGGAGTTACAATTAGAGAAGGATCTATTAGCTTAAAATTTTGGACACTGAGATCGATTTGCGCTATTATCGCGTTGCCTCCTTATCGCCTAACTAAAACAATACTATCGTGTGATTTGTATTATGTGGGCGTACCCAGACGCTCCGTAGCGTAATATACGCTCCGTGCGTTGGCCCTTGCGTTCGTACACTAGTCCCGCCCTTTGTTAAAAACACGTGTACGCCAGCCAGGTATATCCACAGAGATACAATTTAACACGTTTATATCAATGTAGATGATCTTTAACTGTAATCATCTACCGAACACCACACCAAACTTCCTTGTATCTTAGGCAAGCCATTTGTGTTTTACAAATTACCTCTTAATGTATTATCTTTACTCCTTAACTACCAATAGCAACAAATCTTTCTCAGCACGTTATCAATTGTGAAGTGGCAAACAGGAAAGTGATATGTGAAAATACACAAATGAAAAGAAATACAGGTGTGTGCGTGCGTGCGTACGCAAAACAGAAATAAACAGTTTTAAAAGACACTAGCGTATTGTTCTTACCTCCGGTTCCGGATTCCACCAGCACTCCTTCAACGTAGCGAAACAGACGCTTATCTAGCCAGCACTACTGTATCCCGATACGAAGGGATACTGCCTTCCTGCCCTTGCTGACAGATAAAGTCTGTGGAGGACGGACGAGCCGCCAATTGATAAAGCTAACTATTTATCTTATAACATTCACAATAATGGGTAAGAGACACAGTACGCAATTGGCGTATAAGGTACCGTAAAGGTACGCACTTAGCGTAGCATACGCTCGGCCGTGATCGAGACGCACATGCGACACGCTCGTTCACAGCTTAATGCATGGTGTCAGGCACGCTATAGGCGGTTGACTACCGTAATGCTACGCTACCAGCGTAGCGGACGCTCGAGACCACGAGGAGATCACGAGCAGCACAGACGCTCACAGGATGACAATCAGTAAACCTTGAATGTAACACACAGAAAGGATACTCTTATGCTGTAAACCTTGTACTGAAATACTGTAGCGATATAACGCTGCTTAACCTTGTTAATACTAAAGCTGTTTTGAGCGATCGAGACGCTCCTATTACCCTCTGCAATGTAATGAACACACGATACTTTGCTAAGGTTCCAACACCTTTACTAACAAGCTTTTAGTTATATTGAATAGGGGAAACAGTTTACAAGTTATACACTACAAGCTAACATATAATTCTAACAGGATATCTAGACAGAAATATACAATAGCGTCACAATTTATACTATAACAGAAAGAGAGGGAATGGCCAATACAAACAGAGAATAAGTTGGTTTGCAGAGAATTACTTACACACACTGGGAATGATAGCTGCACAGCTTTCTGGTACCAGCTCCAAGTTAGTCAAGATGAAAACCGTTTGTGGAGAGTGAGAGAGCTGTCCAGGCTGGCTGATCTTATATACACTGAGTACAGTATACTACAAAGGGACCTATAATCTCATTGTTCATTGGATACAGGAATGTCTCCTCGCATCATAACAAAAGGTCATAGGTTAGTTTGAACAGGTGGGCTGCGACTATATCAAACTGCTCAGGTGGGAGGGAATCTGAAGATTCCCGCCGCATGGGTAATGAATCGCAAATATAGTTAATGTCCAGAAAATACTAATGGCCATAACTATACGCAGGAGCGATTAATCTTTACCTAACCAGCACTGGATTGTTTCTAATAAAATGTTCTTTAGTTAGGTACCAGACACAGCTGTTCAAACCCTGTCTGACCCTTCATACCATACAAAGAGGATTTCCTCTGTCCAGCGATCATTTACATTAAACAAACTTATAGTCATTATTAAGGGGAACATTATCTATAAAACATACTATTTGGTTTTATTATTTAACAATTGAGTCGCCCGCTAGACGCACACAAACTCTACCGTAAATGCACATACCACGCGCTCGAGCGCATGGCCGAAGCGCCATCACGCGGCTGCGAGTATCCGCACGCACGGGAGAGAATGTGCATGTGCAGCAGGCACGCGCATGGGGTGGATATATGGCAACGTGTAGCATGATATTTTTCCGACTTTGACAGCGCATACGTATGCGGCGCAATGCGCACGCGCGATGTACTAGTTTCACACAGGGTCTAGTGAAGCTTTTCAGTCGCACTGCTGACCGCAGAGTGATTGACATGAAGTCGGCGTTTCTGGGTGTCAACTGACCGTTTTCAGGGAGTGTTCGAAAAAACGCAGGCGTGGCTGGGCGAACGCAGGTCGTGTTTGTGACGTCAAAACAGGAACTGAACAGTCTGAAGTGATCGCAAGCGCTGAGTAGATATTGAGTTACTCTAAAACTGCACAAAAAAACTTTGTAGCCGCTCTGCGATCCTTTCGTTCTCACTTCTGCTAAGCTAAAATACACTCCCAGTGGGAGGCGGCATAGCGTTTGCACGGCTGCTAAATCTGCTGGCGAGCGATCAACTCGGAATGACCACCCATGTGCACACATGTGTGGCAGATATAACATGTGCAGAGAGAGTTTGATTTGGGCTAAGATTTTAAGCCTACCCCTAAAATTTCATTACATACTGTATGTCGACATTTTAACAGTAGACATTTCATGAATTGACATGTTGACTGTGACGGGTGTGGTATTGAAGGTCGACCACACTTAGTTCGACAGTGTCTAGGTCAACCACTATTGGTCGACAGGGATTCTAGGTCGACAGGGTCTCTAGGTTGACATGGTCTAGGTCGACAGGTCAAAAGGTCGACATGAGTTTTTTAATGTTTGTGTTGTTTTCAACGTACAGTGACCGGGAACCCCAATTAGTGCACCGTGTCCCCTCGCATGGCTCGCTTTGCTTGCTATGCTTCCGGCAAGGTTACCGTTCCCAATCGTAGTCCACGTGGATCGTAAAAAAAAAGAAAAAGTTTAAAAAAAATAACACAATTTAAAAAAATAATGTCAACCTTTTGACCTGTCGATCTAGCCACAATCGACCTACGTCTTGTCAGCCTACAGACCGGATACCAACTGTGACACTATCTTCAGGTATTGATATGTTGGGTGTTGACATTTTAACCATGTGGACATTATGGGGGTAATTCAGAGTTGATCACAGCAGCAAATTTGTTAGCAGTTGGGCAAAACCATGGCCCTCATTCCGAGTTGTTCGCTCGCAAGCTGCTTTTAGCAGCTTTGCACATGCTAAGCCGCCGCCTACTGGGAGTGAATCTTAGCTTATCAAAATTGCGAACGAAAGATTCGCAATATTACGAAAAGACTTCTCTGTGCAGTTTCTGAGTAGCTCGAGACTTACTCTTCCAGTGCGATCAGTTCAGTGCTTGTCGTTCCTGGTTTGACGTCACAAACACACCCAGCGTTCGCCCAGACACTCCTCCGTTTCTCCAGCCACTCCCGCGTTTTTCCCAGAAACGGTAGCGTTTTTTCACACACTCCCATAAAACGTCCAGTTTCCGCCCAGAAACACCCACTTCCTGTCAATCACATTACGATCACCAGAACGAAGAAAAAACCTCGTAATGCCGTGAGTAAAATACCTAACTGCATAGCAAATTTACTTGGCGCAGTCTCAGTGCGAACATTGCGCATGCGCAGTTAGCGGAAAATCGCTGCGATGCGAAGAAAATTACCGAGCGAACAACTCGGAATGACCACCCATGTGCACTGCGGGTGGGGCAGATGTAACGTGCAGAGAGAGATTTGGGTGGGTTATTTTGTTTTTGTGCAGGGTAAATACTGGCTGCTTTGTTTTTACACTGCAATTTAGATTTCAGTTTGAACACACCCCACCCAAAATCTAACTCTCTCTGCACATGTTACATCTGCCCCACCTGCAGTGCACATGTTTTTGCCCAACTGTTAACAAATTTGCTGCTGCGATCAACTCTGAATTAGGCCCTATGACAATACACTTAATGGTGTTAACCTTCTGTCTGTTGATAGTGGGATTGCCCACATGCTGACTACAACCTGCTGAAATTAGGAACGAGCTGTCAGAGTGTGATATAAGGGGATTGTAATCATTGTTAGAGAGACCAGGGAGTAAATTTACTAAGGTGTGAGATTTTTAGAACTGGTGATGTTGCCCATGGCAACCAATCAGATTCTACGTACCATTTATCTAGCTGCTTCTAGCAGATAATAGATATAATCTGATTGGTTGCTATGGGCAATATCACCAGTTCTAAATCTCCCACCTTAGTAAATTTACCCCCAGGTGGTTGTTTTTTTATTAACCCTTTGTAACACAATTTTCAGAATAGTCTCCAGTGAGAGATGGTTGTGACATCTTATAGAGCAATTACTATATTCATTTATTTAACAGTTTCTATTTATGTCAGTATAGTTAGTAGGGTATAGTATCTTATTTTTAACTAGGTCATCTGAGCCAATTTAAAGGTTTAAAAGGAGATACTTCATTAAAAAGGATTTTCCACCTTTGTGACAAGGACCTTAAGCACAAACATTGATTATATTCTAGTTGTAAAAAAAAAAGTTTTATCATATCTTCCTTTAATACATGAAACCCTCTAATTTATTCACATGATCCAGATAAGGGTTGATGTGAGCAGTGTTGGACTGGGGCATGCAGTGCCCACTGGGGGATTGCAGTGATAGGGGCCCATGTTAGGGGTGTGGCCAGTCTGCAGAGGGGGTGTGGCCTGCAACCTCATTGGTTTCACAAACCATTAGAGAGTGTAACGTCTGGGCCCCTTCATAAATATACACAGTAAATTCAGCTGCTGCATGCATGATAATGTACCAGATTAATAACAGTAATGCACTGTAAAAAATACACTATAGTCCAGTATAAGGTAACATATGTATAATGTATAATTCAAGTGCACAGTCTGGTACCTGATCCCTAGAGCATGAGGTGGGCCCCCAGGCAGTGGGGCCCACCTGTGGTTTTTCCTGTTCCCCTGTGGGCCAGTCCAAGCCTGGATGTGAGTCACACTGAGATGAACTGTATTGATCTATAAGATCCTTCACTTTATCCTGCTTTTCACAAATGTAGATCATGGTAACTCATCTACTGTACTTAGCTCCTTCACACAAGACGTTCCAACCCCAACTACAGCCAAGGGCCCCTCATTCTATAAATGAGGAAGGCTGAACTAGTCTTGGGACCATATATGAAAGCTACATTAACAGAAACCTTGGGATTCACTGTTTTATAGGGTTATCTAATCAAGTAGCTCCAATCTGTACGTGTTAGGCAATACAGCGGATCACAGATTAGGGGTAGGGATACAAAATTCTTATTATCTCAGAGGTTCTCAACCGTGGTCCTCAAGGCACCCCATAGGTCCAAGTTTTAAGTATATCCATGGCTCAGCACAAATGTTTAAATCAGATTGACTGAGGTACTAATTAAGTCACTTGTGGCCAAGCATGTATATACTTAAAACCTGGACCGTTGGGGTGCCTTAAGGACCGCGTATTTGAGAAACTCCGTATTGTGAAATACATCTCTTACTGTGGCAAATAAAGACATTAAAAGTGACATAGGCTGTCTATTTACTATGCCTTCGACGACGGTAAAGTGGACGGAGATAAAGTACCAGCCAATCAGCACCTAACTGCCATTTTTCAAACACAACATGTAACATGATAGTTAAGAGCTGATTCGCTGGGACTTTATCTCCATCCACTTTATCTCTGTCCAAAGCTTAGTAAATAGACCCCTGAATTTTAGAACATTTTCCCAAGGATCAATATGACACAAGGATAGTTTACGTACATTCATACCACTTTTGTATTATCATATGTTTCTGGTATCATCCATGCTACTTAACTAGTCATTTAAAGAAAGCAAACTTTAATTAGTCTTTATTACTTGGATCCTGTTATAATACCACTTTGTCTAGTGCCGGACTCAACTTATACTAGATGATCATTTCACATCCTAAATTAATTTCAAAAGAATTTTCTTAATCAAATTCCTAAAGTTCTCTGTGCCAAAGGGCAGGATTTCATTGCCAAATGTGTCAGTGGTTTAACTTGATAGTTGTAAACACCATTGCAATCAAGTAAAGAAATTGGTGGCATTGACTTGTCACTTTAGTTTGTACATAATTGGACATGGGTACATTCACCATCTTCCTGCTACATTATCATCTGTGTATTGTACACATTAAAGCTAAATATGAGAATCGAAAGTGTGAAATGAAAGAGAAATGATCAAAGGCGACAATAATATGACAATATCAAACATGAAATGGTTGTTACGATACTGTAAATATTCCAGAGAGAGTCCACAGGATCCTAAGGTAATGCTCCAAATGTCCACAAGGAATATGTGAAAAAATAAAATAAAAAAGTCCAATGTGTAGTAATGTTAAAAACCAATAGGTTTCAATGGTGTCCAGAATAGGAAGCCTAATGTGAGGGTAAACTTGATAGAAGGAAAGGATAGGATCTCACCACCAATCCGAATACACAATCCAGCGTACCGAAACTCACATAGATAGAAGTAGAGGAATTACATATAAAGGTATCTTTATGTGGAAGTTTCACAATTATTCATATAGGTACTGCGTACCCCACTCACGTGTCAGGGGTGCTCTTTCTGCATATAAAGGTATCTTTAAATGAGCAGTCGATGCAGTTGATTGAAGAAAAAATTGTGCTTCATCCTCGGTTTATATGAAAATTGAGATAATTATGGTTACTGTATCATTTATGCATACTAAGTTTTTCTGATTAAGCACAGTGTTTTATGCTTATAGTTCTCCAAAATGCTAAAGTTTGTTGTAGACATCCCATCATGCATTGTGTTTCCTGCTTCCTGTCTGTTACATATAAATAGTTCCCATTTCCACTCTCAGCATGCACACCTTGAAAAAGACCTATTGGGTCGAAACGTCGTTGTTGGTGCAAGCTAAGATTGGACTACTTTTTAATTTGCATGCAAGCTGATGTCATCCTTTTTGCTGATAAGGTAAGCAAGGGTTATATACACATAGTGGGCATTCCGGATTCCCCACGTGTATTGGAGTTTTCCATCTTTCCCACATGCCCTTGCAGGCACCTTGCAGTGATTGATTTGACCATCTTGTATTTTATTTTGTATTTTTAACAAATTGAAAAGCACAATTTTTTCTTCAATCAACTGCATCGACTGCTCATTTAAAGTAGAGATGAGCGCCGGAAATTTTTCGGGTTTTGTGTTTTGGTTTTGGGTTCGGTTCCGCGGCCGTGTTTTGGGTTCGACCGCGTTTTGGCAAAACCTCACCGAATTTTTTTTGTCGGATTCGGGTGTGTTTTGGATTCGGGTGTTTTTTTCAAAAAACACTAAAAAACAGCTTAAATCATAGAATTTGGGGGTCATTTTGATCCCAAAGTATTATTAACCTCAAAAACCATAATTTACACTCATTATCAGTCTATTCTGAATACCTCACACCTCACAATATTATTTTTAGTCCTAAAATTTGCACCTAGGTCGCTGGATGACTAAGCTAAGCGACCCTAGTGGCCGACACAAACACCGGGCCCATCTAGGAGTGTCACTGCAGTGTCACGCAGGATGGCCCTTCCAAAAAACACTCCCCAAACAGCACATGACGCAAAGAAAAAAAGAGGCGCAATGAGGTAGCTGTGTGAGTAAGATAAGCGACCCTAGTGGCCGACACAAACACCGGGCCCATCTAGGAGTGTCACTGCAGTGTCACGCAGGATGTCCCTTCCAAAAAACCCTCCCCAAACAGCACATGACGCAAAGAAAAAAAGAGGCGCAATGAGGTAGCTGTGTGAGTAAGATAAGCGACCCTAGTGGCCGACACAAACACCGGGCCCATCTAGGAGTGTCACTGCAGTGTCACGCAGGAT
Source organism: Pseudophryne corroboree (assembly GCF_028390025.1). Classification (NCBI taxonomy): domain Eukaryota; kingdom Metazoa; phylum Chordata; class Amphibia; order Anura; family Myobatrachidae; genus Pseudophryne; species Pseudophryne corroboree. Next base: position 66,365,954 of record NC_086445.1, read on the forward strand.
GTCCCTTCCAAAAAACCCTCCCCAAACAGCACATGACGCAAAGAAAAAAAGAGGCGCAATGAGGTAGCTGTGTGAGTAAGATAAGCGACCCTAGTGGCCGACACAAACACCGGGCCCATCTAGGAGTGTCACTGCAGTGTCACGCAGGATGTCCCTTCCAAAAAACCCTCCCCAAACAGCACATGACGCAAAGAAAAAAAGAGGCGCAATGAGGTAGCTGTGTGAGTAAGATAAGCGACCCTAGTGGCCGACACAAACACCGGGCCCATCTAGGAGTGTCACTGCAGTGTCACGCAGGATGTCCCTTCCAAAAAACCCTCCCCAAACAGCACATGACGCAAAGAAAAAAAGAGGCGCAATGAGGTAGCTGTGTGAGTAAGATAAGCGACCCTAGTGGCCGACACAAACACCGGGCCCATCTAGGAGTGGCACTGCAGTGTCACGCAGGATGTCCCTTCCAAAAAACCCTCCCCAAACAGCACATGACGCAAAGAAAAAAAGAGGCGCAATGAGGTAGCTGTGTGAGTAAGATAAGCGACCCTAGTGGCCGACACAAACACCGGGCCCATCTAGGAGTGGCACTGCAGTGTCATGCAGGATGTCCCTTCCAAAAAACCCTCCCCAAACAGCACATGACGCAAAGAAAAATTAAAGAAAAAAGAGGTGCAAGATGGAATTGTCCTTGGGCCCTCCCACCCACCCTTATGTTGTATAAACAGGACATGCACACTTTAACCAACCCATCATTTCAGTGACAGGGTCTGCCACACGACTGTGACTGAAATGACGGGTTGGTTTGGACCCCCACCAAAAAAGAAGCAATTAATCTCTCCTTGCACAAACTGGCTCTACAGAGGCAAGATGTCCACCTCATCATCATCCTCCGATATATCACCGTGTACATCCCCCTCCTCACAGATTATCAATTCGTCCCCACTGGAATCCACCATCTCAGCTCCCTGTGTACTTTGTGGAGGCAATTGCTGCTGGTCAATGTCTCCACGGAGGAATTGATTATAATTCATTTTAATGAACATCATCTTCTCCACATTTTCTGGATGTAACCTCGTACGCCGATTGCTGACAAGGTGAGCGGCGGCACTAAACACTCTTTCGGAGTACACACTTGTGGGAGGGCAACTTAGGTAGAATAAAGCCAGTTTGTGCAAGGGCCTCCAAATTGCCTCTTTTTCCTGCCAGTATAAGTACGGACTGTGTGACGTGCCTACTTGGATGCGGTCACTCATATAATCCTCCACCATTCTATCAATGTTGAGAGAATCATATGCAGTGACAGTAGACGACATGTCCGTAATCGTTGTCAGGTCCTTCAGTCCGGACCAGATGTCAGCATCAGCAGTCACTCCAGACTGCCCTGCATCACCGCCAGCGGGTGGGCTCGGAATTCTGAGCCTTTTCCTCGCACCCCCAGTTGCGGGAGAATGTGAAGGAGGAGATGTTGACAGGTCGCGTTCCGCTTGACTTGACAATTTTGTCACCAGCAGGTCTTTCAACCCCAGCAGACTTGTGTCTGCCGGAAAGAGAGATCCAAGGTAGGCTTTAAATCTAGGATCGAGCACGGTGGCCAAAATGTAGTGCTCTGATTTCAACAGATTGACCACCCGTGAATCCTTGTTAAGCGAATTAAGGGCTCCATCCACAAGTCCCACATGCCTAGCGGAATCGCTCCGTGTTAGCTCCTCCTTCAATGTCTCCAGCTTCTTCTGCAAAAGCCTGATGAGGGGAATGACCTGACTCAGGCTGGCAGTGTCTGAACTGACTTCACGTGTGGCAAGTTCAAAGGGCATCAGAACCTTGCACAACGTTGAAATCATTCTCCACTGCACTTGAGACAGGTGCATTCCACCTCCTATATCGTGCTCAATTGTATAGGCTTGAATGGCCTTTTGCTGCTCCTCCAACCTCTGAAGCATATAGAGGGTTGAATTCCACCTCGTTACCACTTCTTGCTTCAGATGATGGCAGGGCAGGTTCAGTAGTTTTTGGTGGTGCTCCAGTCTTCTGTACGTGGTGCCTGTACGCCGAAAGTGTCCCGCAATTCTTCTGGCCACCGACAGCATCTCTTGCACGCCCCTGTCGTTTTTTAAAAAATTCTGCACCACCAAATTCAAGGTATGTGCAAAACATGGGACGTGCTGGAATTTGCCCATATTTAATGCACACACAATATTGCTGGCGTTGTCCGATGCCACAAATCCACAGGAGAGTCCAATTGGGGTAAGCCATTCCGCGATGATCTTCCTCAGTTGCCGTAAGAGGTTTTCAGCTGTGTGCGTATTCTGGAAACCGGTGATACAAAGCGTAGCCTGCCTAGGAAAGAGTTGTCGTTTGCGAGATGCTGCTACTGGTGCCGCCGCTGCTGTTCTTGCGGCGGGAGTCCATACATCTACCCAGTGGGCTGTCACAGTCATATAGTCCTGACCCTGCCCTGCTCCACTTGTCCACATGTCCGTGGTTAAGTGGACATTGGGTACAGCTGCATTTTTTAGGACACTGGTGACTCTTTTTCTGAGGTCTGTGTACATTTTCGGTATCGCCTGCCTAGAGAAATGGAACCTAGATGGTATTTGGTACCGGGGACACAGTACCTCCAACAAGTCTCTAGTTGGCTCTGCAGTAATGATGGATACTGGAACCACGTTTCTCACCACCCAGGATGCCAAGGCCTCAGTTATCCGCTTTGCAGCAGGATGACTGCTGTGATATTTCATCTTCCTCGCAAAGGACTGTTGGACAGTCAATTGCTTACTGGAAGTAGTACAAGTGGTCTTCCGACTTCCCCTCTGGGATGACCATCGACTCCCAGCAGCAACAACAGCAGCGCCAGCAGCAGTAGGCGTTACACGCAAGGATGCATCGGAGGAATCCCAGGCAGGAGAGGACTCGTCAGAATTGCCAGTGACATGGCCTGCAGGACTATTGGCATTCCTGGGGAAGGAGGAAATTGACACTGAGGGAGTTGGTGGGGTGGTTTGCGTGAGCTTGGTTACAAGAGGAAGGGATTTACTGGTCAGTGGACTGCTTCCGCTGTCACCCAAAGTTTTTGAACTTGTCACTGACTTATTATGAATGCGCTGCAGGTGACGTATAAGGGAGGATGTTCCGAGGTGGTTAACGTCCTTACCCCTACTTATTACAGCTTGACAAAGGCAACACACGGCTTGACACCTGTTGTCCGCATTTCTGATTAAATACCTCCACACTGAAGAGCTGATTTTTTTGGTATTTTCACCTGGCATGTCAACGGCCATATTCCTCCCACGGACAACAGGTGTCTCCCCGGGTGCCTGACTTAAACAAACCACCTCACCATCAGAATCCTCCTGGTCAATTTCCTCCCCAGCGCCAGCAACACCCATATCCTCCTCACCCTGGTGTACTTCAACACTGACATCTTCAATCTGACTATCAGGAACTGGACTGCGGGTGCTCCTTCCAGCACTTGCAGGGGGCGTGCAAATGGTGGAAGGCGCATGCTCTTCACGTCCAGTGTTGGGAAGGTCAGGCATCGCAACCGACACAATTGGACTCTCCTTGTGGATTTGTGATTTCGAAGAACACACAGTTCTTTGCGGTGCTTTTGCCAGCTTGAGTCTTTTCAGTTTTCTAGCGAGAGGCTGAGTGCTTCCATCCTCCTGTGAAGCTGAACCACTAGCCATGAACATAGGCCAGGGCCTCAGCCGTTCCTTGCCACTCCGTGTGGTAAATGGCATATTGGCAAGTTTACGCTTCTCCTCCGACAATTTTATTTTAGGTTTTGGAGTCCTTTTTTTACTGATATTTGGTGTTTTGGATTTGACATGCTCTGTACTATGCCATTGGGCATCGGCCTTGGCAGACGACATTGCTGGCATTTCATCGTCTCGGCCATGACTAGTGGCAGCAGCTTCAGCACGAGGTGGAAGTGGATCTTGATCTTTCCCTAATTTTGGAACCTCAACATTTTTGTTCTCCATATTTTAATAGGCACAACTAAAAGGCACCTCAGGTAAACAATGGAGATGGATGGATACTAGTATACAATTATGGATGGACTGCCGAGTACCGACACAGAGGTAGCTACAGCCGTGGACTACCGTACTGTGTCTGCTGCTAATATAGACTGGATGATTGATAATGAGATGAAATCAATATATATATGTATGTATATATAATATCACTAGTACTGCAGCCGGACAGGTAGATAATATATTTATTAGGTATTGGTAATGATGACTGATGACGGACCTGCTGGACACTGTCAGCTCAGCAGCACCGCAGACTGCTACAGTAAGCTACTATACTATAGTAGTATGTACAAAGAAGAAAGAAAAGAAAAAAACCACGGGTAGGTGGTATACAATATTATATATATATATATATTATATACAATTATATATATATTAAACTGGTGGTGATTGATTATTAAACTGGTGGTCAGGTCACGTTGCAACTTGCAACTAGTACTCCGAGTCCTAAGCAGACAATCACAAAATATATTATTATACTGGTGGTCAGTGTGGTCACAACAATGGCAGTGTGGCACTGACTCTGGCAGCAAAAGTGTGCACTGTACGTTATATGTACTCCTGAGTCCTGCTCTCAGACTCTAACTGCTCCCCACTGTCAGTGTCTCCCCCACAAGTCAGATAATACACTTACAGTCACACTATCTAATCTATAAATATCACTTCAGCAAGTAGTATAGTAGTATACAGTATAGTAGTACTCCTCCTAATAATGCTCCCCAAAATACTGTGTCTCTCTCTTCTCTAAACGGAGAGGACGCCAGCCACGTCCTCTCCCTATGACTCTATAAATATCACTTCAGCAAGTAGTAGAGTAGTATACAGTATAGTAGTACTCCTCCTAATAATGCTCCCCAAAATACTGTGTCTCTCTCTTCTCTAAACGGAGAGGACGCCAGCCACGTCCTCTCCCTATGACTCTATAAATATCACTTCAGCAAGTAGTAGAGTAGTATACAGTATAGTAGTACTCCTCCTAATAATGCTCCCCAAAATACTGTGTCTGAGTAGTATACAGTATAGTAGTACTCCTCCTAATAATGCTCCCAAAATACTGTGTCTCTCTCTTCTCTAAACGGAGAGGACGCCAGCCACGTCCTCTCCCCCTATGACTCTATAATATCACTTCAGCAAGTAGTACAGTAGTATACAGTATAGTAGTACTCCTCCTAATAATGCTCCCCAAAATACTGTGTCTCTCTCTTCTCTAAACGGAGAGGACGCCAGCCACGTCCTCTCCCTATGACTCTATAAATATCACTTCAGCAAGTAGTAGAGTAGTATACAGTATAGTAGTACTCCTCCTAATAATGCTCCCCAAAATACTGTGTCTCTCTCTTCTCTAAACGGAGAGGCCGCCAGCCACGTCCTCTCCCTATGACTCTATAAATATCACTTCAGCAAGTAGTAGAGTAGTATACAGTATAGTAGTACTCCTCCTAATAATGCTCCCCAAAATAGTATACTGTGTCTCTCTCTTCTCTAAACGGAGAGGACGCCAGCCACGTCCTCTCCCTATGACTCTATAAATATCACTTCAGCAAGTAGTAGAGTAGTATACAGTATAGTAGTACTCCTCCTAATAATGCTCCCCAAAATACTGTGTCTCTCTCTTCTCTAAACGGAGAGGACGCCAGCCACGTCCTCTCCCTATGACTCTATAAATATCACTTCAGCAAGTAGTAGAGTAGTATACAGTATAGTAGTACTCCTCCTAATAATGCTCCCCAAAATACTGTGTCTGAGTAGTATACAGTATAGTAGTACTCCTCCTAATAATGCTCCCCAAAATACTGTGTCTCTCTCTTCTCTAAACGGAGAGGACGCCAGCCACGTCCTCTCCCTATGACTCTATAAATATCACTTCAGCAAGTAGTAGAGTAGTATACAGTATAGTAGTACTCCTCCTAATAATGCTCCCCAAAATACTGTGTCTGAGTAGTATACAGTATAGTAGTACTCCTCCTAATAATGCTCCCCAAAATACTGTGTCTCTCTCTTCTCTAAACGGAGAGGACGCCAGCCACGTCCTCTCCCTATGACTCTATAAATATCACTTCAGCAAGTAGTATAGTAGTATACAGTATAGTAGTACTCCTCCTAATAATGCTCCCCAAAATAGTATACTGTGTCTCTCTCTTCTCTAAACGGAGAGGACGCCAGCCACGTCCTCTCCCTATGACTCTATAAATATCACTTCAGCAAGTAGTATAGTAGTATACAGTATAGTAGTACTCCTCCTAATAATGCTCCCCAAAATACTGTGTCTCTCTCTTCTCTAAACGGAGAGGACGCCAGCCACGTCCTCTCCCTATGACTCTCAATGCACGTGTGAAAATGGCGGCGACGCGCGGCTCCTTATATAGAATCCGAGTCTCGCGAGAATCCGACAGCGGGATGATGACGTTCGGGCGTGCTCGGGTTAACCGAGCAAGGCGGGAGGATCCGAGCCTGCTCGGACCCGTGGAAAAAAGCTGAAGTTCGGGCGGGTTCGGATTCAGAGGAACCGAACCCGCTCATCCCTAATTTAAAGATACCTTTATATGCAGAAAGAGCACCCCTGACACGTGAGTGGGGTACGCAGTACCTATATGAATAATTGTGAAACTTCCACATAAAGATACCTTTATATGTAATTCCTCTATTTCTATATATGTGAGTTTCGGTACGCTGGATTATGTATTCGGAGTGGTGGTGAGATCCTATCCTTTCCTTCTATCAAGTTTACCCTCACATTAGGCTTCCTATTCTGGACACCATTGAAACCTATTGGTTTTTAACATTACTACACATTGGACTTTTTTATTTTATTTTTTCCCATATTCCTTGTGGACATTTGGAGCATTACCTGAGAATCCTGTGGACTCTCTCTGGAATATTTACAGTATCGTAACAACCATTTCATGTTTGATATTGTCATATTATTGTCGCCTTTGATCATTTCTCTTTCATTTCACACTTTCATTTGTCATAATATCTGGTTGGGCAAACATTAAGAGAATTGATTAGACCGACTGTACTTAGTGCTCCAGAGTTCACTCCTCTCCCCTTTAATTAAATATGAGAATTGTTATGTCAGGCCGCCCTTCGGCAAATCATTATTGCCCTCCAACATTGGTCACCCATCCCCCCACATCAAGTGACTGCCAGCTCTGCCTCTTTTATGTTGGATGCAGTCCCGGTGCATCCAGACACCCAAGGCACCCCTTACCTCACCCCTCCCTCTTCTCCGCCTCTTGCTCCACTATACGTGTCTCGTGCCTAGTGGGAGTTACACCAATGGTTATACTGGATATAAATACTGTGTGTGTATATATATATATATATATATATATGTGTGTGTGTGTGTGTGTGTGTGTGTGTGTGTGTATATATATATATATATATATATACCAAACGAAAGGGACGGCACTCAGAGGATTTAAGTGAAAATGCTTGTATTCAAAAAGTCATCTTAATTACATCATCATCGACGTTTCGGTGTTCATCTCACCGTCTTCAGGATGTACATGCAATATAATCACCATACATGACAGACAAACATATAGTGCTAACTTACCCTGCTTATATACCACATAAACAAACGAACTGCACATGCGGCGGCGGGACCCGGCCAGCGGCTCCATGACACGCGAAGGTGACGTGACCCTCGCTCCCGGAAGTCTACGGGCCACCAGAGATCACGCCCTACACAGCGTTGTCACATTGCCAAGGAGACTCCAAGCACGTCTGGCTCAGATAGAGGAGACGCCATAGCGTCCCCATGACTACCGAGGCAGGCGCTGTCAGAGCTCCGGCGGTCTGCACACACTCAGTTAAATCATGCGCTATTAAAAACATACTGATCATACCAAGACCAATATGTTATTAAAAACAAATGCATTTCGGAAAACATAGTGTACTGAACATAATAAGAGGATATTGTATTATATAGGGCAACAAAAACAACCAAAACTACTCCGGTGTGGCCCACAATAAATGCTACAGTTTAACAACGGACATGATTAATCCAATATACTATAATTCATATATACACCAAGAATTATTTTAATACAGGTGTCCCAGATATGGTAATAATAATCATCTCCTATATAATAGCCCTGTGATTCTGTGCCTGGGTTTCTAACGCTGGGCGTTAAGGCCCGTAATATCGGTACGGACTATAAGATCTTTGATATTCTTCCCTCGACGAAAACTGGTCATAGGGGTAATATCCTTAAAACTGTGCAAATCTTTGTCCGTACTGACAATGGGCCATAAGGCTTTGGAAGCAGATTGTGTGATCCGGCTGTTGGTGGAATATGTGGTAGACCATATCAACCGGTTAGAATTCTTCCCTCTTTGTGTCAGCTTAACATCTTTATCTGCTAACAATTGCTCACGGGGGATACTGAGAACCTTCAATTTGTGTTTCTGCAGTAACTCCTCTGGGTATCCACGCTGTCTAAATTTTTGTACCATATCGTTCAGTTGTTGATCAAGTGTCGTGGGGTTATTGTTAATTCTTGCCACTCTCAACATTTGTGAGTATGGTAATCCAGACCTGAGGGAGATAGGGTGGTGGCTCGAGTATCTGAGCAGTGTGTTGCGGTCTGTTGCTTTATTAAATACCGGGGTGATGAGTTGACCCCTCTCATTAGTTAACTTCACATCCAAATATTCTATTTCATGAAAACTGGCCTTGTATGTAAATTTAATTGGCCCATTTAAATCATTGATGGCAGTCATGAATTGGATGAATGATTCCTCAGTTCCAGACCAGAAGATGATCAAGTCATCTATATACCTCAGGAATAATTTGGCGTGTTGTTGAAAACTGTGATTCTCATAAAACAGTATGCGTTCTTGTAAATACATGTAGATGTTAGCATATGTCGGTGAGACGTTAGAGCCCATAGAACACCCCAATACTTGCAGATAATATTGACCATCGAAGAGGAAATAGTTCCTATGTAGAACAAGGGTCAATAATTGAATGAGGAATGTTACATCTGGACCTTTGTAATGCTGGTTATTCACCAGGAACAATTCAACAGCCCTAATGCCATCTTGATGGGGGATCGCAGTGTATAAACTCTGGACGTCTAGGGTGCACATAAGCATGGAAAACGGTTCTTCAGTATATTTTTGTATACGTTTTAGAAAGCTGGTGGTGTCTTTCACATATGACATTTCATGTATAATACACGGCTGTAGTAACGTGTCCAAATATTTTGACACCGGCTGATATAGTGAGCCCATAGCCGAAACAATGGGACTCCCAGGTGGGAATACAGGATCTAGAGATGAGCGCCTGAAATTTTTCGGGTTTTGTGTTTTGGTTTTGGGTTCGGTTCCGCTGCCGTGTTTTGGGTTCGAACGCGTTTTGGCAAAACCTCACCGAATTTTTTTTGTCGGATTCGGGTGTGTTTTGGATTCGGGTGTTTTTTTCAAAAAACACTAAAAAACAGCTTAAATCATAGAATTTGGGGGTCATTTTGATCCCAAAGTATTATTAACCTCAAAAACCATAATTTACACTCATTTTCAGTCTATTCTGAATACCTCACACCTCACAATATTATTTTTAGTCCTAAAATTTGCACCGAGGTCGCTGTGTGAGTAAGATAAGCGACCCTAGTGGCCGACACAAACACCGGGCCCATCTAGGAGTGGCACTGCAGTGTCACGCAGGATGTCCCTTCCAAAAAACCCTCCCCAAACAGCACATGACGCAAAGAAAAAAAGAGGCGCAATGAGGTAGCTGTGTGAGTAAGATTAGCGACCCTAGTGGCCGACACAAACACCGGGCCCATCTAGGAGTGGCACTGCAGTGTCACGCAGGATGTCCCTTCCAAAAAACCCTCCCCAAACAGCACATGACGCAAAGAAAAAAAGAGGCGCAATGAGGTAGCTGTGTGAGTAAGATTAGCGACCCTAGTGGCCGACACAAACACCGGGCCCATCTAGGAGTGGCACTGCAGTGTCACGCAGGATGTCCCTTCCAAAAAACCCTCCCCAAACAGCACATGACGCAAAGAAAAAAAGAGGCGCAATGAGGTAGCTGACTGTGTGAGTAAGATTAGCGACCCTAGTGGCCGACACAAACACCTGGCCCATCTAGGAGTGGCACTGCAGTGTCACGCAGGATGTCCCTTCCAAAAAACCCTCCCCAATCAGCACATGATGCAAAGAAAAAGAAAAGAAAAAAGAGGTGCAAGATGGAATTGTCCTTGGGCCCTCCCACCCACCCTTATGTTGTATAAACAAAACAGGACATGCACACTTTAACCAACCCATCATTTCAGTGACAGGGTCTGCCACACGACTGTGACTGATATGACGGGTTGGTTTGGACCCCCCCCAAAAAAGAAGCAATTAATCTCTCCTTGCACAAACTGGCTCTACAGAGGCAAGATGTCCACCTCATCTTCACCCTCCGATATATCACCGTGTACATCCCCCTCCTCACAGATTATCAATTCGTCCCCACTGGAATCCACCATCTCAGCTCCCTGTGTACTTTGTGGAGGCAATTGCTGCTGGTCAATGTCTCCGCGGAGGAATTGATTATAATTCATTTTAATGAACATCATCTTCTCCACATTTTCTGGATGTAACCTCGTACGCCGATTGCTGACAAGGTGAGCGGCGGCACTAAACACTCTTTCGGAGTACACACTTGTGGGAGGGCAACTTAGGTAGAATAAAGCCAGTTTGTGCAAGGGCCTCCAAATTGCCTCTTTTTCCTGCCAGTATAAGTACGGACTGTGTGACGTGCCTACTTGGATGCGGTCACTCATATAATCCTCCACCATTCTATCAATGTTGAGAGAATCATATGCAGTGACAGTAGACGACATGTCCGTAATCGTTGTCAGGTCCTTCAGTCCGGACCAGATGTCAGCATCAGCAGTCGCTCCAGACTGCCCTGCATCACCGCCAGCGGGTGGGCTCGGAATTCTGAGCCTTTTCCTCGCACCCCCAGTTGCGGGAGAATGTGAAGGAGGAGATGTTGACAGGTCGCGTTCCGCTTGACTTGACAATTTTGTCACCAGCAGGTCTTTCAACCCCAGCAGACTTGTGTCTGCCGGAAAGAGAGATCCAAGGTAGGCTTTATATCTAGGATCGAGCACGGTGGCCAAAATGTAGTGCTCTGATTTCAACAGATTGACCACCCGTGAATCCTTGTTAAGCGAATTAAGGGCTGCATCCACAAGTCCCACATGCCTAGCGGAATCGCTCCCTTTTAGCTCCTTCTTCAATGCCTCCAGCTTCTTCTGCAAAAGCCTGATGAGGGGAATGACCTGACTCAGGCTGGCAGTGTCTGAACTGACTTCACGTGTGGCAAGTTCAAAGGGCATCAGAACCTTGCACAACGTTGAAATCATTCTCCACTGCACTTGAGACAGGTGCATTCCACCTCCTATATCGTGCTCAATTGTATAGGCTTGAATGGCCTTTTGCTGCTCCTCCAACCTCTGAAGCATATAGAGGGTTGAATTCCACCTCGTTACCACTTCTTGCTTCAGATGATGGCAGGGCAGGTTCAGTAGTTTTTGGTGGTGCTCCAGTCTTCTGTACGTGGTGCCTGTACGCCGAAAGTGTCCCGCAATTTTTCTGGCCACCGACAGCATCTCTTGCACGCCCCTGTCGTTTTTAAAAAAATTCTGCACCACCAAATTCAAGGTATGTGCAAAACATGGGACGTGCTGGAATTTGCCCATATTTAATGCACACACAATATTGCTGGCGTTGTCCGATGCCACAAATCCACAGGAGAGTCCAATTGGGGTAAGCCATTCCGCGATGATCTTCCTCAGTTGCCGTAAGAGGTTTTCAGCTGTGTGCGTATTCTGGAAAGCGGTGATACAAAGCGTAGCCTGCCTAGGAAAGAGTTGGCGTTTGCGAGATGCTGCTACTGGTGCCGCCGCTGCTGTTCTTGCGGCGGGAGTCCATACATCTACCCAGTGGGCTGTCACAGTCATATAGTCCTGACCCTGCCCTGCTCCACTTGTCCACATGTCCGTGGTTAAGTGGACATTGGGTACAACTGCATTTTTTAGGACACTGGTGAGTCTTTTTCTGACGTCCGTGTACATTCTCGGTATCGCCTGCCTAGAGAAGTGGAACCTAGATGGTATTTGGTAACGGGGGCACACTGCCTCAATAAATTGTCTAGTTCCCTGTGAACTAACGGCGGATACCGGACGCACGTCTAACACCAACATAGTTGTCAAGGCCTCAGTTATCCGCTTTGCAGTAGGATGACTGCTGTGATATTTCATCTTCCTCGCAAAGGACTGTTGAACAGTCAATTGCTTACTGGAAGTAGTACAAGTGGGCTTACGACTTCCCCTCTGGGATGACCATCGACTCCCAGCGGCAACAACAGCAGCGCCAGCAGCAGTAGGCGTTACACGCAAGGATGCATCGGAGGAATCCCAGGCAGGAGAGGACTCGTCAGAATTGCCAGTGACATGGCCTGCAGGACTATTGGCATTCCTGGGGAAGGAGGAAATTGACACTGAGGGAGTTGGTGGGGTGGTTTGCGTGAGCTTGGTTACAAGAGGAAGGGATTTACTGGTCAGTGGACTGCTTCCGCTGTCACCCAAAGTTTTTGAACTTGTCACTGACTTATTATGAATGCGCTGCAGGTGACGTATAAGGGAGGATGTTCCGAGGTGGTTAACGTCCTTACCCCTACTTATTACAGCTTGACAAAGGGAACACACGGCTTGACACCTGTTGTCCGCATTTCTGGTGAAATACCTCCACACCGAAGAGCTGATTTTTTTGGTATTTTCACCTGGCATGTCAACGGCCATATTCCTCCCACGGACAACAGGTGTCTCCCCGGGTGCCTGACTTAAACAAACCACCTCACCATCAGAATCCTCCTGGTCAATTTCCTCCCCAGCGCCAGCAACACCCATATCCTCCTCATCCTGGTGTACTTCAACACTGACATCTTCAATCTGACTATCAGGAACTGGACTGCGGGTGCTCCTTCCAGCACTTGCAGGGGGCGTGCAAATGGTGGAAGGCGCATGCTCTTCACGTCCAGTGTTGGGAAGGTCAGGCATCGCAACCGACACAATTGGACTCTCCTTGTGGATTTGGGATTTCGAAGAATGCACAGTTCTTTGCTGTGCTGCTTTTGCCAGCTTGAGTCTTTTCATTTTTCTAGCGAGAGGCTGAGTGCTTCCATCCTCATGTGAAGCTGAACCACTAGCCATGAACATAGGCCAGGGCCTCAGCCGTTCCTTGCCACTCCGTGTGGTAAATGGCATATTGGCAAGTTTACGCTTCTCCTCCGACAATTTTATTTTAGGTTTTGGAGTCCTTTTTTTACTGATATTTGGTGTTTTGGATTTGACATGCTCTGTACTATGACATTGGGCATCGGCCTTGGCAGACGACGTTGCTGGCATTTCATCGTCTCGGCCATGACTAGTGGCAGCAGCTTCAGCACGAGGTGGAAGTGGATCTTGATCTTTCCCTAATTTTGGAACCTCAACATTTTTGTTCTCCATATTTTAATAGGCACAACTAAAAGGCACCTCAGGTAAACAATGGAGATGGATGGATTGGATACTAGTATACAATTATGGACGGGCTGCCGAGTGCCGACACAGAGGTAGCCACAGCCGTGAACTACCGCACTGTACTGTGTCTGCTGCTAATATATAGACTGGTTGATAAAGAGATAGTATACTCGTAACTAGTATGTATGTATAAAGAAAGAAAAAAAAACCACGGTTAGGTGGTATATACAATTATGGACGGGCTGCCGAGTGCCGACACAGAGGTAGCCACAGCCGTGAACTACCGCACTGTACTGTGTCTGCTGCTAATATAGACTGGTTGATAAAGAGATAGTATACTCGTAACTAGTATGTATGTATAAAGAAAGAAAAAAAAACCACGGTTAGGTGGTATATACAATTATGGACGGGCTGCCGAGTGCCGACACAGAGGTAGCCACAGCCGTGAACTACCGCACTGTACTGTGTCTGCTGCTAATATAGACTGGTTGATAAAGAGATAGTATACTCGTAACTAGTATGTATGTATAAAGAAAGAAAAAAAAACCACGGTTAGGTGGTATATACAATTATGGACGGGCTGCCGAGTGCCGACACAGAGGTAGCCACAGCCGTGAACTACCGCACTGTACTGTGTCTGCTGCTAATATATAGACTGGTTGATAAAGAGATAGTATACTCGTAACTAGTATGTATGTATAAAGAAAGAAAAAAAAACCACGGTTAGGTGGTATATACAATTATGGACGGGCTGCCGAGTGCCGACACAGAGGTAGCCACAGCCGTGAACTACCGCACTGTACTGTGTCTGCTGCTAATATAGACTGGTTGATAGAGAGATAGAATACTCGTAACTAGTATGTATGTATAAAGAAAGAAAAAAAAACCACGGTTAGGTGGTATATACAATTATGGACGGGCTGCCGAGTGCCGACACAGAGGTAGCCACAGCCGTGAACTACCGCACTGTACTGTGTCTGCTGCTAATATAGACTGGTTGATAAAGAGATAGTATACTCGTAACTAGTATGTATGTATAAAGAAAGAAAAAAAAACCACGGTTAGGTGGTATATACAATTATGGACGGGCTGCCGAGTGCCGACACAGAGGTAGCCACAGCCGTGAACTACCGCACTGTACTGTGTCTGCTGCTAATATATAGACTGGTTGATAAAGAGATAGTATACTCGTAACTAGTATGTATGTATAAAGAAAGAAAAAAAAACCACGGTTAGGTGGTATATACAATTATGGACGGGCTGCCGAGTGCCGACACAGAGGTAGCCACAGCCGTGAACTACCGCACTGTACTGTGTCTGCTGCTAATATAGACTGGTTGATAAAGAGATAGTATACTCGTAACTAGTATGTATGTATAAAGAAAGAAAAAAAAACCACGGTTAGGTGGTATATACAATTATGGACGGGCTGCCGAGTGCCGACACAGAGGTAGCCACAGCCGTGAACTACCGCACTGTACTGTGTCTGCTGCTAATATAGACTGGTTGATAAAGAGATAGTATACTCGTAACTAGTATGACTATAAAGAAAGAAAAAAAAACCACGGTTAGGTGGTATATACAATTATGGACGGGCTGCCGAGTGCCGACACAGAGGTAGCCACAGCCGTGAACTACCGCACTGTACTGTGTCTGCTGCTAATATATAGACTGGTTGATAAAGAGATAGTATACTCGTAACTAGTATGTATGTATAAAGAAAGAAAAAAAAACCACGGTTAGGTGGTATATACAATTATGGACGGGCTGCCGAGTGCCGACACAGAGGTAGCCACAGCCGTGAACTACCGCACTGTACTGTGTCTGCTGCTAATATAGACTGGTTGATAAAGAGATAGTATACTACTAATATTATATATACTGGTGGTCAGGTCACTGGTCACTAGTCACACTGGCAGTGGCACTCCTGCAGCAAAAGTGTGCACTGTTTAATTTTAATATAATATTATGTACTCCTGGCTCCTGCTATAACCTATAACTGGCACTGCAGTAGTGCTCCCCAGTCTCCCCCACAATTATAAGCTGTGTGAGCTGAGCAGTCAGACAGATATATAATATATATAGATGATGCAGCACACTGGCCTGAGCCTGAGCAGTGCACACAGATATGGTATGTGACTGACTGAGTCACTGTGTGTATCGCTTTTTTCAGGCAGAGAACGGATATATTAAATAAACTGCACTGTGTGTCTGGTGGTCACTCACTATATAATATATTATGTACTCCTGGCTCCTGCTATAACCTATAACTGGCACTGCAGTAGTGCTCCCCAGTCTCCCCCACAATTATAAGCTGTGTGAGCTGAGCAGTCAGACAGATATATATATAATATTATATATAGATAATAGATGATGCAGCACACTGGCCTGAGCCTGAGCAGTGCACACAGATATGGTATGTGACTGAGTCACTGTGTGCTGTGTATCGCTTTTTTCAGGCAGAGAACGGATTATAAAGTAAACTGCACTGTCCTCACTAGTAAACTCTCTCCACTCAGTCTCTACACTTCTACAGTAACAGTACTCCTCCTAGTCAGCTCCAGTAAATCTCTCTCAGTCTCTTATAATCTAAATGGAGAGGACGCCAGCCACGTCCTCTCCCTATCAATCTCAATGCACGTGTGAAAATGGCGGCGACGCGCGGCTCCTTATATAGAATCCGAGTCTCGCGATAGAATCCGAGCCTCGCGAGAATCCGACAGCGTCATGATGACGTTCGGGCGCGCTCGGGTTAACCGAGCAAGGCGGGAAGATCCGAGTCGCTCGGACCCGTGAAAAAAAACATGAAGTTCTGGCGGGTTCGGATTCAGAGAAACCGAACCCGCTCATCTCTAACAGGATCTCTATGTATTTTTGGTGTAGTATAGAACAACGGTGTTCTTGGACATGTTTGTGTTAGGGCTTTCAGTATCCGTTCAGAAATCACGCCATTGGTTTTAGCTGTATTCAATATAAGATCTAATTCCTGTTTCTACATTTTAACAGGATTGGTAGATAACTTTTTATAAACAGACTGATCCCTCAATTGACTCAGAGCTTCGTGTCGGTACGTAGAAATGTCTTGCACCACAATCGCCCCGCCTTTATCTGCTGGGCGGATTACTACATCATCATAAGAAGACAATTTTTTGATTGCTTGTCGTTCCCCCTTGGTAAGATTGTACCGTTACTTCGGGTTCTCATGGTTAAATTTGTGAATGGAATCATCCAATAGTCGTGTGAAGCACTTCAAAGATGGGTTCAGTACAGGAGGATCATATGAAGATTTGAGCATACCCCTACAGAATTTTTCTACTGGATCTGCATTAGAGTTATTAATCTCCACCCTGCTAGAGCTGTCATAGAAATGTTCATGCAGGCGGAGTTTTCTCCCAATTTTGTGCAAATCAAGATTCCAGTCGAATTCTGAATGCGGAGTTGTGGGGACAAATGCCAATCCTTTATTTAATACTGAAATCTCATCTGTTGTTAATGTCCTTGCAGACAAGTTGAATATTACTTGTTTTTCTTCCAAGGAGGGCGTCCTACCCCTCTCCGTTTGACGGCCTCTTCTCGTATGTTGACGTCTGTATTTAGGTTTCCAGTGCGCATGCGTGCTCCTAAAGGGATTCCAGAGCTATTCTTGATGGAGTCTTCTCCTTCAGATACAACAAAATCACTATCACTCTGAGATGTGTCTGGTTCTGTTCCCTGTTTGGTTCTTCTATTGCCTCTATGATACCGGTGGTATCTGCGATAATTTTTCTGAGGAAGCAGCTAAAGAACTGGCTATCGTTAAAACTAAAATCAAAGATTTTGAGGCCCTGCATATGCAGACATTGCAACAAGATACTTCAGGTAATTGGAGTAACAAATTACAAGCGCAATGTGATAAGTGCAGAATAGATCTCATTAAATTCAAGAAACTTAAACGTACAAGAGTATGCAAGACTATGAGGAAAACAGTGTATATAGGTGGCTCAGTGGGAGTGAGCCTCAGAAAAATTATCGCAGATACCAACGGTATCATAGAGGCAATAGAGGAACCAAACAGGGAACAGAACCAGACACATCTCAGAGTGATAGTGATTTTGTTGTATCTGAAGGAGAAGACTCCATCAAGAATAGCTCTGGAATCCCTTTAGGAGCACGCACGCGCACTGGAAACCTAAATCCAGACGTCAACATATGAGAAGAGGCCGTCAAACGGAGAGGGGTAGGACGCCCTCCTTGGAAGAAAAACAAGTAATATTCAACTTGTCTGCAAGGACATTAACAACAGATGAGATTTCAGTATTAAATAAAGGATTGGCATTTGTCCCCACAACTCTGCATTCAGAATTCGACTGGAATCTTGATTTGCACAAATTTGGGAGAAAACTCCGCCTGCATGAACATTTCTATGACAGCTCTAGCAGGGTGGAGATTAATAACTCTAATGCAGATCCAGTAGAAAAATTCTGTAGGGGTATGCTCAAATCTTCATATGATCCTCCTGTACTGAACCCATCTTTGAAGTGCTTCACACGACTATTGGATGATTCCATTCACAAATTTAACCATGAGAACCCGACGCAACGGTACTATCTTATCAAGGGGGAACGACAAGCAATCAAAAAATTGGCTTCTTATGACGATGTAGTAATCTGCCCCGCAGATAAAGGCGGGGCGATTGTGGTGCAAGACATTTCTACGTACCGACACGAAGCTCTGAGTCAATTGAGGGATCAGTCTGTTTATAAAAAGTTATCTACTAATTCTGTTAAAATGTATAAACAGGAATTAGATTTTATATTGAATACAGCTAAAACCAATGGCGTGATTTCTGAACGGATACTGAAAGCCCTAACACAAACATGTCCAAGAACACCGTTGTTCTATACTACACCAAAAATACATAAAGATCCTGTATTCCCACCTGGGCGTCCCATTGTTTCGGCTATGGGCTCACTATAACAGCCAGTGTCAAAATATTTGGACACGTTACTACAGCCGTGTATTATACATGAAATGTCATATGTGAAAGACACCACCAGCTTTCTAAAACGTATACAAAAATATACTGAAGAACCGTTTTCCATGCTGATGTGCACCCTAGACGTCCAGAGTTTATACACTGCGATTCCCCATCAAGATGGCATTAGGGCTGTTGAATTGTTGCTGGTGAATAACCAGCATTACAAAGGTCCAGATGTAACATTACTCATTCAATTATTGACCCTTGTTCTACATAGGAACTATTTCCTCTTCGATGGTCAATATTATCTGCAAGTATTGGGGTGTTCTATGGGCTCTAACGTCTCACTGACATATGCTAACATCTACATGTATTTACAAAAACGCATACTGTTTTATGAGAATCCCAGTTTTCAACAACACGCCAAATTATTCCTGAGGTATATAGATGACTTGATCATCTTCTGGTCTGGAACTGAGGAATCGTTCATCCAATTCATGACTGCCATTAATGATTTAAATGGGCCAATTAAATTTACATACAAGGCCAGTTTTCATGAAATAGAATATTTGGATGTGAAGTTAACTAATGAGAGGGGTCAACTCATCACCCCGGTATTTAATAAAGCAACAGACCGCAACACACTGCTCAGATACTCGAGCCACCACCCTATCTCCCGCAGGTCTGGATTACCATACTCACAAATGTTGAGAGTGGCAAGAATTAACAATAACCCCACGACACTTGATCAACAACTGAACGATATGGTACAAAAATTTAGACAGCGTGGATACCCAGAGGAGTAACTGCAGAAACACAAATTGAAGGTTCTCAGTATCCCCCGTGAGCAATTGTTAGCAGATAAAGATGTTAAGCTGACACAAAGAGGGAAGAATTCTAACCGGTTGATATGGTCTACCACATATTCCACCAACAGCCGGATCACACAATCTGCTTCCAAAGCCTTATGGCCCATTGTCAGTACGGACAAAGATTTACACAGTTTTAAGGATATTACCCCTGTGACCAGTTTTCATCGAGGGAAGAATATCAAAGATCTTATAGTCCGAACCGATATTACGGGCCTTAAACAGCATCCAGAAACATTCATAAGATCTAATAAAAAGGGCTGTTATAGATGCATTAATTGTGTTACGTGCAGCTATATGGACACTGGTACAGCATTTCGACACCCTCATAGTGGGAAAAATATCCCAATCAAGCATCCAGTGACGTGCACGACTCCGTATGTAATTTACATTATTAGATGCCCTTGTGGGTACTACTATGTAGGGAAGACTATCCGCCCCTTTAAAGAACAAGCAACACAACACCGCTCAGCAATTAAGGCAGCCTTACAGAGTGGTGACAGTGACCAACCGGTGGCGAAGCATTTCGCAGAGAGAGGACACTCTATGGCCTCTGTGAAATACATGATTATTGACCACCTCCCTGAAAATAAACGTGGGGGCGATAGGAACAAGCAACTGCTAATAATGGAGGTGAGATGGATAGTACGTTTAGATACAGTGGCACCCAAGGGACTAAATGAAAAAATTTGCTGGAATACATTATTATAAACATGATTATTATTACCATATCTGGGACACCTGTGTTAAAATAATTCTTGGTGTATATATGAATTATAGTATATTGGATTAATCATGTCCGTTGTTAAACTGTAGCATTTATTGTGGGCCACACAGGAGTAGTTTTGGTTGTATTTGTTGCCCTATGTAAAACAATATCCTCTTATTATGTTCAGTACACTATGTTTTCCGAAATGCATTTGTTTTTAATAACATATTGGTCTTGGTACGATCAGTATGTTTTTTAATAGCGCATGATTTAACTGAGTGTGTCCAGACCGCCGGAGCTCTGACAGCGCCTGCCTCGGTAGTCATGGGGACGCTATGGCGTCTCCTCTATCTGAGCCAGACGCACTTGGAGTCTCCTTGGCAACGTGACGACGCTGTGTAGGGCGTGATCTCTGGTGGCCCGTAGACTTCCGGGAGCGAGGGTCACGTCACCTTCGCGTGTCATGAAGCCGCTGGCCGGGTCCCGCCGCCGCATGTGCAGTTCGTTTGTTTATGTGGTATATAAGCAGGGTAAGTTAGCACTATATGTTTGTCTGTCATGTATGGTGATTATATTGCATGTACATCCTGAAGACGGTGAGATGAACACCGAAACGTCGATGATGATGTAATTAAGATGACTTTTTGAATACAAACATTTTCACTTAAATCCTCTGAGTGCCGTCCCTTTCGTTTGGTATAGTAGTGGATGCTCCACTTTGGACTTGGACACCGGGGTAAGAAACCTTAATATTTTGAGTGCCGGACACAGCAATATATATATATATATATATATATATATATATAGCTGTTGCTGTAGCAATGTTAACCATGCCCAAAAGTCATTCAATTTCTAAATTTATAATGCTGGACAAGGCCAAACAGACACGTACGCAGAGCCGCAGGCACATAAAACTCCTTTTAGACATACATTTTTTTAAATAAAAATATTTTTTAATAGTTTCATTTAGAATATCATAGAATATATATATATATATATATATATAGATAGATAGATAGATAGATAGATAGATAGATATATTTATATATAATGTATATTTGGATCTAACCTATTTTTTTCTGTGCTTTTTTTTTTAATGCAGCTCGATTGTCTTTATCATACCAATACACTCAAGATTCAAAAATGGGATTCGTCATCAATGCAATCTACGCCATGGCGTATGGTCTCCACAATATGCAGGTGTCTTTATGTCCCGGGTACGCCGGTCTCTGTGACGCTATGAAGCCAATAGATGGTCAGAAACTACTAGATTGCATTATGAAAGCAAATTTCACAGGTGTAGCTGGAGACATGATTGTGTTTGATGAGAACGGAGATTCACCGGGACGGTATGTTGTTTACGTGTTTTTGTTTTCATTATAATTTACTTTTATATTGTTGCAACCAAGTTTGTCACACCCTTGTAGAAGCTGGGAAAGCACTGCAATATGAATAGTATTCTTTCATCATCAGTATTTCAAAATACAGTAAAGAAATATTTAACTGTAGTTAATTTTATTAAAAAAATGTAACATATTTTGGACACGGTACTTAAAGAAGTAATTAACAAAGTTGAAGAACATTATATAGCAATTCCATTTGTCCTGGGTTTCCAAGGACAATTAGCCTACTTCAGCATGGGTTGTTGTTGCGCATGAGGAAGGATTCCAAGCACAGGGCAAGTCCGCCCTGCACGAAGGGGCCTTCCCCCTCCCCCACTATACGAATGCTTCGCTCAGCAGCAAAGCACTCGCATGATAAGGGTAGTCCACTGCCTGGCAGACGGCTACCTGCCATGTTTTGGGTCACAACGTCTGCATGTGATGCTATGCTGCCCCCTGGCCCGCCCCGCAAATGGTTTGGACACCCCCCCAACACGGTGTCGGTTCCCATAAAACACATCATCGATGCCCCCGCCCCACGAACGCCTCTGCCTATCAATCTGGCAGTGGCATTTGCATATATGGGACGGCGTCGCATTTCAAAGTGTACGCACGCGCAGTGCGACTTCTGTGTGTACATACACTGCAAAAGGGCTTCAACATGTGATGCAGGCAGGGCGTGCTAGCTATAGACTGGGAACTCCCTGTTATTGGTTTAAAAGTGGGAGCAATACATTTTAATTTCTTGGGTATCAATAATGTTCCAAAATTGCTCAATAAATGGCGAAAGCTCCAATTAAAGTAATTACGTGTGACCTCTATTATTTCTCTAGGCCACTATAGAAACATATACAGTACATGCTAATATTTTATTTGTAGTAAATCCTGTGTTTGGAGTGAGCGTACATTTATTACATTTATTACGTTATGTAAATACGGCAAACACAACCCACCCCCCACCCTCGATATACAGTATTACTGTACAAACAATGAAGGAAGTTATTTAACGTCCGGAAGGATCACAATATTTCAGATACAGAATAATTCCATACATTAAACATTAATCTAAAATATTACTTCCCTGGAGACGGCATTCCACCCAATCTGCCAAGTCCCTTTATTTCTGACGCAGTCAGGTGATGCTCTATCTACTACTCCTGGATGCACATCATTCCACCTGCAATGTTGTCTATCGATAGTACACGGTATGACAAATACCCGTCTCCAGGGCAGTAAGGACTGTTGTGGCTTCTTGGACACTAGTATATGATACATTATAGGAATGGAGGATAATCAGATATATGTTTATACTAGATTATATATGAATTGTCTATACACTGTAATTAATACACTTTTGTATGCCTTTTGCTCTATTTCCCTTCATTCATAGTGTATAAAGAAGCACATTGGTCTTTAAGGAAAATGCATTGTGTACAGAACATACCCATTAGGGTTTACCATGAGCACTTATGCTGTATTTCCCTGTTTATGCCTATGGCCCATTCATTTGAATGGGGTTGTGCGCTACATGTATATTTTCTATAGATTTGCAGAGGGCTGTAATATTGTTGCAGCAAATATAGATAAATGTGAGACAGAGGCTGAATGCTCTGCCGTAATTCTACTGTGCAGGAGAGGAAGGGGGACGTGAGAGCACAGCATGCTATCTTTTCAAACGTAAGTTGCCCATACATTAGGCTGCGCAATCCCCTGACCTTCTGGAAGCACCAACCGGATGAGTCGACCGATGGCCATTCATTGATGATCGGCAATCCATCTGGGGATTGGGGAAATTAACCACGTTAAAAACACCCAATGCAATCCGAAAACCGTTAGATAGGGGATTGGGATTTTTAAACATGTTTAATATTTCCGAACCCTCAACGCGCCATCGCGGGATCGACGGATTACTGCAATCCAATGCTGGTGTATAGGGGACATAACTCTAAAGATGTTTGCCAAAATTTCCAAGATAAAAGTGGAAAGGATAGGTACAGCTTCAGTACATGATTCTATTCCACCAGAAGGCAGAAAATATTAAATATTAACAATGATTTTTAAAGTATCTTTCTTTAATTTGGAGGAGATGTATCAATGGGAAAAATATGGAGCGCCCTTTCAAGTAAGCATGACTATCCTTATAGAGGGGTATTCATTTGCAGTCGGAAACTGCCATCTTGTCGGAAAGACGGCAGTTTCCAACTTTTTTAGGTCGGAAGGTGTTTTGACTTATTCAATGCTGCCTCCATTTTTTCCAACAAGTCGGGAATTCCAACTTGTTGGAAAACATGTGGATCCGCGGAATAGCTGCAGATCCATGTGTTTTGTCGGATTCCGCAGCCAAATCCGACAGGTTTTGATCCCGGTTCAGACAATGTCAAAAGTTGTCGGGTTGGCATTGTCAGGAACGGCCAAATCCTGTCGGATTAGGCCGCTCATTCAATACTGAGATGTTGTATCCTTCCGTCGGAAAGTGTCACGAACCGGTCTCTCACCTCTGCGGGTTCTGGGGTTCGTCCGTTGCCAGTGCGGTTGCTCGCGGTGCTGTGCGCCCGTGTGGGGACGCGGCGTGATCAGTGGCACAGGTAATGCAGAGTCTGGGAACTGGGAGTGCGGGGGCCAAATGGCCTAAGGCACTGCGGTGTGTCTGCTGTATAGGAGGTGGCCATGTTGGAGACCAAATAGGTAATACAGAGCACTTGTGAAAACACCTGTGGGCAGGTGTAAGCCAATCCCGTGCTTGTACTGCCTTTAAGTAGGCTGGGATTATGTTACTCTGGGCCAGTGCTTTGTTGTATCAACGCTGTGCTCTAGCTCTGAGCTCTCTCCGTGCATTCCTGTGTGATTCCCGTGGTCCAGATATCGCCTCCGTTCCCAGAGGTCTGTCTGCAGCCTTCACTGCTAAAGATCCACCGACTCTCCGCTGTGTTGTCAGTAAATTGCACACCTACTGGAAACAGTTGGATTCCCAGAGTCTTGCATGAGGTTACCTTGTCTGCCTGCCTTCAACCATACAAAGTTTGGAGGATTCCACTACCCTCAGCTGTTCGTTTGTTCTACTCTGCATTTAACCCGTTCATCACCTTGTCATCTGCTACAGTTTTCACAGTGATCTCCGGAACCCGCAAGTAACCCAATTCAGTACTTTTATTTTCTATGTTACCATAACAAGGATAATTCTTCACAGCTTCTCAGTTATCTCTCAAAACTTCATTGCAAATCCTTACAGTTATTTCTTCATGTCTTCATTACCCAGTTAAACACATTCTGCAGTTCAGCATCAAAGCTTGTTTATATTTGGACAATTCAACATTTATTCATCAGCTTGTTTTATATACAGTTCCATGAACATTTCTTTTATTTGTCTTTGAGATTTATCCTGCATATTATTTCTGCCATTCCTGCAATACTTCAGTATAATATGATGATTAACAACTTGTCATTTAACTCTTTACTGAATTGTTATTTTTAATAAATATATGAAACGGAACTTTCTTCGTCCTCCCTGCTTTCTTCATACCCCAGCACCTACACCTGTGGTTGGTCCCGGGTTAACGGATTCACAAAAACACCCGGACCTGACAGTAAGCACTGGCCACATGGATCCGTCAAGTGACCAATTCGCAGGAGGCGGTGCTACGTCAGATATCCTTTCCCGTCTGGAAAACCAGGAGTCTATACAGACACAAATAGTGCAGTTTATGCAAACTATGGCAGACCGTTTAGAGACTCTTCATACGGCTATTAAAACGTCTCAAGTCCAGATTCCAACTCCGGTTGTCCCAGTTACCACTACAGCTTCTCCTGTGACGCTGCCTACGTCCCGCTTGCAGTTACCCTCTCCGAGTAAGTTTGACGGAACTCCACAACTTTGCAGAGGATTCCTGAATCAATGCGAGATCCAGTTCGAACTGTTGTCCGCCAGTTTCCCATCAGCTCGTTCTAAGGTTGCATATATTATTGCCCTCCTCTCCGGTCAGGCTCTGGAGTGGGCATCACCATTATGGGAAAGAGGTGATCCTATCCTCTCTAATTACAAGGAGTTCGTATCATCCTTCCGGAGAATCTTTGACGAACCAGGCAGGACCACCTCAGCATCTTTGGAGATTCTCTGGATGTAAAGCATTTGTTTGGAAAGAGGCAGCGTGGAGACTCAGCTGCTGTCCAATCTGTGAGCAATTTTCTCTGCTGAAGGAGGAGATAGCAAAACTGCATGCTGAGATTTGTAGGATGTCTGTGTCTTTGAAGCCTCCACTGCCTCAGAGAGCCACCAGAAGACATTCTGCCTGGACTACTGTGGGCTCTCAAGGGCAGAGATTTCCAGAGGGACACAGACACCTCCCGCAAGCGGTGACACTGCAAAACTCGTATGCTACTCTTGCAGGGCTGGAAGATACAACTAATAGAGGCACTACAGAACAGGAGGATATGGGGACATCTACCAACTATAAGAACAGGAAATGGAACAGGAAAATTGCATCTCCAAAAAGGACTGCACTTCTCTTGGGAGATTCCATTATTAGAGGAATACATCTGGGAAATGCAAATGAAGTAGAGAAACAAGTAAGGTGTTTACCTGGAGCCACAGCTCCAAGGGATAAAGAGTGCATGCTAACAATTGTGAAGGCAGCAAGAAAAGATGGGGAGGTGGATGTCATTGTCCACCTAGGGACAAATGACCTGGCAAATGCTGAACTCATGGCTGTAAAAGATGAATTTAGGAAGTTAGGGAATGCTCTGAAGCAGGTGGCAACCACTGTATCTTTTTCAGAAGTATTGCCAGTACACAAAGGGGAAGACAGAACTCATTGCATCAGAAACTTCAATATTTGGCTAAGGACATGGTGCAATGAGGAGAGATTTGGATTTATAGGCCATAGTCACACCATCTGGCAAGATAGGAGCTTATACAAAAGTGACGGCCTGCACCCATCTTCAAGGGGAACGAGAATACTAACTGAACAGTTTGGATGCTTCATCAAGAACTATTTAAACTAACAAAGGGGGGCAGTGAGCTAAATAGGAATAAAGAAATCTGCTCCCCCAACACAGAGGTATTGTTTCTGCAGGCAAAGGGAATAGGAAGCATATCCACAGCAACAGAAGATAATTCAGATCAAAACCAAATAAAAATAGGCAGAGAGAAGAACATAGCTAGGAACAGAAAAAGCACAAACAAAACTCTAAAAGCTATGTGTGCAAATGCTAGGAGCTTAGGAAATAAAATCCCAGAACTAACTGCAATAATGACAAGGGATGATCTAGACATTGTGGCAATTACAGAGTCATGGTACAATGAAAATCATGACTGGGACATAGCTATACCGGGATATACTTTATTTAGGAAGGACAGAATTGGAAAAATCGGAGGAGGGGTAGCAATGTATGTAAAAAATGCCATAAATACTACATTAATACAAAGTATTGAAGAAAAAACTGAGGCCCTTTGGGTGACCATAGAAACAGGGGAAAAGTTGATTATTCGTATTGGCGTGATATACAGGCCACCAGGTCAGGAAGAGGAACTTGACAAGAACCTATTGCAGGACATAACTAAAATGGCATTAAAAGGAGAGGTAATAATCATGGGAGACTTTAATCTTCCTGATGTAAACTGGGAGGTGTCTGTTGCTAGTTCCACTAGAAGTAGGAACATTTTAAATTCCCTTCAGGGAGCATCCCTCCACCAATTGGTGAGGGAGCCCACTCGGAAAGACGCAATATTAGACTTAATACTTACAAATGGAGACAGATTATCGGACGTAAAAGTGGGTGAAAACCTGGGATCCAGTGATCATCAAGCAGTATGGTTCAGCATTAAGACAGAGACTGACTCGTCCCATACAAAAACAAAGGTGTTGGATTTTAGGAAGGCTGATTTTGTAGGGATGGGAAAATGTGTAAGTGATTCTTTGGCAGAGTGGAGGAACTTGGAAACAGTGCAGGAGAGGTGGGAAACATTCAAATGTGCAATATTGAAGGCAACAGACCTTTGTATCAAAACTGTTAGGAAAAACACAAGGAAAAGGAAGCCAGTGTGGTTTGCAAAAGAAGTAGCAAATATTGTGAGAGCAAAAAAGATGGCTTTTAGGAAATATAAGCAGACACAAAATAATGAAGACAAAAAGATATATCTTGTTAGACAGAAGGAGACAAAGAAGGTAATCAGATGTGCAAAGGCACAAGCTGAGGAGAAAATGGCCCAGTCAGTGGGTAAAGGAGGCAAAACTTTTTTTAGGTATATAAGCGAAAAGAGAAAAACAAAAGGCGGAATTATAAAACTAAAGACGGACACTGGGAGTCTTGTTGAAGGAGACAATTTAATAGCAGATCATCTTAATGATTATTTTTGCTCAGTATTTACTACTGAAAGAGAGGGAAAGGGGCCACAGTTAAGTTGCAGGGATATTCAGGAAAATGAAACAAGTACATTTACAGAGGAGAAGGTCCTAACAGAACTCTCAAAGCTGAAAGTGGACAAATCTATGGGGCCAGATGGGATACATCCAAGGATACTAAAAGAACTTAAAGAGGTGCTGGTAGCACCATTGACAGAATTATTCAACCAGTCATTAGCTACAGGAGAAATTCCAGGGGACTGGAAAAGAGCAAACATAGTCCCACTGCACAAAAGTGGAAGCAAGGAAGAGGCAAACAACTACAGACCAGTGAGTCTTACATCAGTAGTAGGGAAATTGATGGAAACACTCTTAAAAGAAAGAGTTGTAGATTATCTCAAATCCGGCAATTTACAGGATCCCAAACAGCATGGATTCACTGGGGGGAGATCATGTCAAACAAATCTTATTGACTTTTTTGATTGTGTGACTAAAGTGATGGATAAAGGTGGAGCCATGGATATAGCTTATCTAGACTTTAGTAAGGCTTTTGACACAGTTCCACATCGCAGACTGCTAAATAAACTTGAAAGTTTGGGATTGGATATTAGGATTATTGAATGGATAAGATCTTGGTTGAAGGATAGAAAACAGAGAGTTGTGATAAATGGAGTGCATTCACAGGAGGGAAATGTTACCAGTGGAGTACCCCAGGGATCTGTACTTGGACCAGTGCTTTTTAATACCTTTATTGGTGACATTGCAAATGGCATTAAAGGGAAAGTATGCCTTTTTGCAGATGACACAAAGGTATGCAACAGGGTAGGCACACCAGGTGGGGTAAAACAAATGATTGAGGATCTAGGTAGACTAGAGGAATGGTCAAGAGTCTGGCAATTACAGTTTAATGCCAAAAAATGCAAAATCATGCACTTGGGTCTCAAAAATCCTAAAGCTAAATACAATATTAATGGCACTATACTGGAAACTACTGAGGAGGAAAGGGATCTAGGAGTCACTATTTCAGATGACTTAAAAGCAGGTAAGCAATGTAACAAGGCAATGAGGAAGGCTAGTCAGATGCTTGGCTGCATTGGGAGAGGAATCAGCAGCAGAAAGAAAGAAGTAATAATGCCACTGTATAGGTCATTGGTACGGCCTCATCTAGAATACTGTATTCAGTTCTGGAGGCCATATCTTCAAAAGGATATTAATACATTAGAAACTGTACAAAGGAGGGCAACTAAAATGGTGCATGGCCTACATCACAAAACATACCCAGAAAGACTAAGAAATCTCAATATGTATAGTTTGGAGCAGAGAAGGGAAAGGGGAGACATGATAGAAACTTTCAAATATATGAAGGGTTTTAACAAAGTCCAGGAGGGAAACATTCTCCAAATGAAGAGAAGCAATAGGACACGAGGACATGCACTGAGACTGGAGGGGGGGGAGGTTCAGGGGAAATTTGCGGAAAAATTATTTCACAGAAAGGGTAGTGGACAAGTGGAATAGCCTCCCATCAGAGGTGGTAGAGGCTAAGACAGTAGAGCAATTTAAACATGCATGGGATAGACATAAGGATATCCTTACAAAGAAATAAGGATCAAATAAGGTTAGTGATAAAAAATAATATAAAAAAAAAAATTAAAATAAGGGGCAGACTAGATGGGCCAAGTGGTTCTTATCTGCCGACAAATTCTATGTTTCTATGTTACGTCAAGGTTTACGTCCTGTCAGTCAATATATTATTCAGTTTCGCACGTTGTCTTCAGAGTTAAACTGGAATGAGGAGGCCCTGATCGCCGCGTTTTGGAATGGACTTTCAGAGAGAATCAAGGATGATTTAACTATCCGGGATGTGCCAACTAAACTGGATGAATTGATTTCTCTCTGTAACAAACTTGACCTACGCTACAGGGAGCGATGTTTAGAGAAATCCAGGGCAGAGCGATCCAGTCCACGTTATCATCCTAGGCCTCGATAAGATTCTTCATCACAGTCTCCGGTAACGACAGAAGAACCTATGCAGATTGGGCGCTCTCGCCTCACAGAGGAGGAACGACTTCGTCGTCGACAGGGTAACCTCTGCATGTACTGTGGGTCCTCCGAACATTTAGTTAAATTCTGCAAACTCCGACCGGGAAACTCTCGCTCCTAGCTTATTCAAGAGAGGTTAAGCTAGGAGTTACTTTAGAATCACGTTCTGGGAAAGAGCCAACCTTGTCTATTCAATTAGAAGTTCCAAGTTCTACAGTGAAAGTTTCAGCTCTCCTAGATTCCGGGGCAGCCAAGAACTTCATCTCCTCAGCCTTTGTCTTACGGTCTAAAGTTCAAATCATGCCTCTGGAAGAAGCAGTTGCTGTTACAGCAGTGGATGGAAGTCGATTTCCAGATGGTATAATTACTCATCGAACTGTATGTCTCAAGATGAAAGTTGGTGTGCTCCATTCCGAATACATCTCCTTCTACGTGATTCCCAAAGCCTCTCAAGATGTGATACTTGGTTTACCTTGGCTGCAGAAACATAATCCTCAACTTAATTGGCAAACCATGGAAGTCCTTTCGTGGGGTAAATCTTGTACCAAGGACTGTTTGGCCTCAATTGTACCTCTCCGGTCAATTAGCCTTCCCGACCTACCTCCGGTGTATCAAACCTTTGCGGATGTTTTCAGTAAACAAGCAGCAGACTCTCTACCTCCTCATCGCGAATGGGACTGCCCAATCGTCCTGGTTCCGGGCAAAACCCCTCCTAGGGGACGAATTTATCCGCTATCCATCCCAGAGACGCAAGCTATGTCTGATTATATACAGGAAAATCTAACCAAAGGATTTATCAGACCATCTTCTTCACCTGCAGGAGCCGGATTCTTTTTCGTTAAGAAGAAGGACGGTGGGTTACGACCATGCATAGATTACCGTGGACTCAATGAGATCACTGTGAAAAACAAGTACCCATTACCCTTAATTCCAGAATTATTTGATCGGGTAAAGGGAGCTACTGTGTTTACAAAATTGGATCTCCGAGGGGCCTACAATTTAATCCGCATCCGGGCAGGGGACGAGTGGAAGACTGCTTTTAATACCCGGGATGGGCATTACGAATACCTTGTAATGCCTTTTGGTCTTTGTAATGCACCGGCAGTTTTTCAAAGCTATGTGAATGAACTTTTTCGTGATCTTCTCTACAAGTGTCTAGTAGTGTACCTGGATGATATCCTAATATTCTCTAAGGATCTAAAGTCTCACCGTCACCAAGTTAAAGAGGTACTGACACGTCTGAGGAAAAATCAACTTTATTGTAAGTTAGAGAAGTGCACTTTTGAAGTTTCTTCCATACCGTTCCTTGGTTACATCATTTCTGGATCAGAGCTATGTATGGATCCCGGTAAGGTACAAGCTATCCGAGATTGGTCCACTCCTACAACTCTCAAGGGGATTCAGCGATTTCTTGGCTTTGCTAATTTCTATAGGAGATTCATTAAGAATTAATCTACGTTAGCTGCTCCCATTACAGCCCTAACTCGCAAGGGAGCAAATCCTGCGAACTGGTCTTCTGAAGCAATCAAAGCCTTCTCTGATTTAAAGCAAGCCTTTGTGTCAGCCCCCATTCTTCGACAGCCTGATTTGAATCGTCCCTTTCTACTAGAGGTGGATGCATCTACAGAAGCAGTAGGAGCTGTGTTGTCACAAGTCTTTGAAGATAAAAAGGTCCATCCCTGCGGATATTTCTCCCGTAAATTCCTCCCGGCCGAACGTAATTATGCAATCGGTGAGCAAGAATTACTTGCCATCAAGTTGGCATTTGAGGAGTGGAGATACCTTCTAGAAGGAGCACAACATCGCATTACAGTTTATACTGACCATAAGAATCTTCTATATCTGCAGTCAGCTCAGTGCTTGAATCCACGACAAGCTAGATGGGCGCTTTTCTTCACACGATTCAATTTCAAGCTCACCTATCATCCAGGGTCTCAGAACAAAAAGGCAGATGCCCTTTCTCGGTCCTTTGCTTCTTCTGAATTAAATGATGCTACCAAGAATCAAGCCATTGTGAATCCTACGTCCTTTTTAATGACTCGAACCTCTCCAGTTCCTCCGCCTGGCAAGACCTTTATCGCCACAAATCTTCGAAAATGGCTGCTTACCTGGGCTCACTCCTCTTCCTTCATGGGTCATCCTGGGGTTCTAAAGACTCTCAAATTTATTCAACAGTCTTATTGGTGGCCACGTCTCAAAGCCGATGTCCAAGAGTTTATAGCAGCATGTCCTAAATGTGCCCAACATAAGAGTCCAAGAAGTTCTCCACCAGGTTTATTACATCCATTATCCATGCCCAAACAACCATGGACTCATATCTCAATGAATTTCGTGACCGATCTGCCTCCATCAAAAGGGCGAAATACCATTTGGGTGATAGTGGATCGATTTTCGAAAATGGCACATTTCATTCCATTAACTGGATTACCGTCAGCCCCTTTACTAGCCAGATTGTTCATCTCTGAAATCTTCAAGTTGCATGGCCTTCCTCGAGAGATCATCTCTGATCGGGGAACACAGTTTGTGGCCAAGTTCTGGAGGTCGCTTTGTTCATCTTTAAATGTCAAGTTGAATTTTTCTTCTGCATATCATCCTCAGACAGATGGACAAACTGAGAGAGTAAACCAAGACCTTGAAACATTTCTCCGGCTATATATATCGTCCTCACAGGATGACTGGGTTGACTACCTTCCATTGGCAGAATTTGCTCATAATAATCTCTTCCATTTGTCTTCAGAATCTACGCCCTTTTATATTAACTTCGGCTTTCATCCTCGTGTGCCAGAGTTCCATCCATTGCCAGCCCTAGAGGTTCCAGCAGCAGATCAAGAGCTTCAACGTCTATCTAGAATCTGGAGTTGTGTGCGTAAGTCGTTGGTCAAAACTTCCGCTCGTTATAAATCTTTTGCAGATAGAAAACGTAAAGCTGTACCGAATTACAAGGTGGGAGACCAAGTTTGGATTTCTACGCGCAATCTCAGGTTCAAAGTTCCTTCTAAGAAATTTGCTCCCAAGTTTATTGGTCCATTTCCCATTGTAAAGGTACTCAATCCTGTGTCATACAAAGTCAAGTTGCCACCGTCTTTGAGAATTCCTAATGCCTTTCATACATCTTTATTGAAACCTTTGATTCTCAATAAATTCCGTACTACCCAGTCCAAATCTCCTAAAGTTCACTCTTTGCAAGATGAGGAATTTGAAGTTAAAGAGATTGTGGACTCACGTTCCCGATATGGACGTTTACAGTTTTTGGTCGACTGGAAGGGTTACGGTCCGGAGGAGAGATCCTGGGTTTTTTCTGAAGATGTTCATGCTCCAAGACTGGTACAGAAATACTTCTCCAAAAATCCTGATAAGGTTCAAAGGTGTTCGGAGACCACCCTTAGAAGAGGGGGTACTGTCACGAACCGGTCTCTCACCTCTGCGGGTTCTGGGGTTCGTCCGTTGCCAGTGCGGTTGCTCGCGGTGCTGTGCGCCCGTGTGGGGATGCGGCGTTATCAGTGGCACAGGTAATGCAGAGTCTGGGAACTGGGAGTGCGGGGGCCAAATGGCCTAAGGCACTGCGGTGTGTCTGCTGTATAGGAGGTGGCCATGTTGGAGACCAAATAGGTAATACAGAGCACTTGTGAAAACACCTGTGGGCAGGTGTAAGCCAATCCCGTGCTTGTGCTGCCTTTAAGTAGGCTGGGATTATGTTACTCTGGGCCAGTGCTTTGTTGTATCAACGCTGTGCTCTAGCTCTGAGCTCTCTCCGTGCATTCCTGTGTGATTCCCGTGGTCCAGATATCGCCTCCGTTCCCAGAGGTCCGTCTGCAGCCTTCACTGCTAAAGATCCACCGACTCTCCGCTGTGTTGTCAGTAAATTGCACACCTACTGGAAACAGTTGGATTCCCAGAGTCTTGCATGAGGTTACCTTGTCTGCCTGCCTTCAACCATACAAAGTTTGGAGGATTCCACTGTTGGTATAGTGCGATGGATCGATACCATAGGTGTGCAGTGGGGAGCCTTAGATAAAGTATTACCTCAGGAGTTACCTTGTATACAGACAGAACGAGACTTGAGATGTATATCTTGTTTATATAGTACTGAAATAGCAGGATCAATACAACAGGTTTCAGTATCATCAGCTTATCTCCTTCTCCCTCAGAGACTCTTCTAGAATAACACACATGTGAGGTAAAACAAACAAGTACATAACATATGCAACAGACAAACACTACATCTCTGTAACTATACAGCGCCATCTGCTGCCCCTGTACGGTAACTACATGCATATAAACGAAACCATAGTCTGTTGTCCATATTTCAACACCCCTTCTCAACAGACTGGGTTTCTTCAGTTAGACCCATCTTTGACGTAAGTCTCCAATGTCTCTCTCTGGTAAGAGGCTTAGTCATGATATCAGCTGTCATATCTTCTGTTGGGCAATAGTTCAACTCTATAAGACCTTGTTCCTGTAGATCCCTCAGGAAGTGATGCTTGACATCAATGTGCTTGGTTCTTGGGTTCACTCTTTCTGTTTGCGCTAGTGCAAGGCATCCTTGATTATCCTCATATATCTTGATAGGTTCTTCTTGAGGCATTCCTAGGTCTGATAGTAGTTGCATTAACCATACCACTTCTTGACTTAGTGTGAATGTTCCATCACCTTCTCTTGAGATTTGCATTCCCAAGTAATGCGTTATGTGGCCGAGGTCTTTTGTTTCAAACTGACGGTTTAGTTCTTGTAACAATTCAACTTCGTCCCCTTCTTGTTCGAAACAAACTAGCAAATCGTCCACGTAAATTAATATATAGAACCATCTTTCCTCTATCAACTTCGTATAGAGACATGGGTCTGCTTTGCTTCTGATGAATCCCTTTTCTGTCAGAACTCCATTTATCTTTGTATTCCATGCTCTTGCTGCTTGTTTAAGACCATATATACTCTTGTTCAGTTTACATACGTGATCTGGGTTCTGAGAATTCACGAAGCCTGGTGGTTGTTCCATGTATATATCTTCCTTTAGTTCACCATGTAGGAAAGCCGTCTTTACATCGAAATGTTTCACTTTCATACCCTTTATGGCTGCTGTTAGGAGTAAGGTTCTAATGGTAGTGTGCTTCACAACTGGAGCAAACGTTTCATCATAATCTTCTCCAAATTTCTGTGAATATCCTTTAGCAACTTCTTCCCATGTTGCAGGTTCTTGTATGTTAATGGCTTTTGCTTTGTAAGATAAACGTGTAGGTGCTTTTCCCTTATTTTCTCTTGAAGAGCGTCTCACCCCCTCGGATGCACTCTCATGAGTGTCGCAGGTATTTGTCTTGTGTTGTACTTCAACTTCTTGAGTGATCTCTACTTCATCTGTTTCTTTGAATTTGGTGCTTTCTTCTTCTTCAGTAGAGTCTACTGGAATTATGACATCATCTCGTGTTTCTTCTATGAATGTCACACTGTTGCTTATAACTACTTTTCCAGTTCTTGGATTTAAGATTCTGTAGCCTTTTGAATGTTCACTATAACCGACTAGAACTCCCTCTTCTGCTCGGTTCTGCAACTTGCTTCGTTTTTCAGCAGGAATGTAAACGAAGGCTCTGCATCCAAAAACTCTAATGTGCTTTAAGCTGGGTTTCTTACCGTGCCACAGCTCATATGGTGTCTTCCTTACTGCTTTGGAAAGTAGTCTGTTTTGAAGATAGGTGGCTGTTGCTGCTGCTTCACCCCAATATTTATCAGGTAGTCCTGAATCTGTAAGCATGCACCTTATCATTTCTGTTAGTGATCTGTTTTTCCTCTCAGATACGCCATTTTGCTCTGGTGTATATGGTACTGTCTTCTGATGCTCAATACCGAGTCCTCTTAAGTACCGTTCTATTTTCTGTCCTGTGAACTCGCCTCCATTGTCGCTGCGAAGAGTTAGCATATTCCTCTTGAACCTGTTTCTGGTCATGGTCACATAGTCTTGCAGCTTTTCAAAGACTTCATCTTTACTTTTTATTAGATAAGTGACTGTGAACCTTGAGTAGTCATCAATGAATGTCAGCATATACCTTTTGTCTCCTACGGTTCGCGTTTTCATAGGTCCGCATACATCACTATGTACCAGGTCTAGTGGTCTGGAAGCTCTGTTTTCACTTTTCTTAGGAATTGTTATCCTTGTCGCTTTCGCTTTTATGCAGCATTGGCACTTCATCATTTCTGAACAGTCTGACACTTTGAGATCCCTGGCTAGGTCTCTCTTCTGCATTTCCTTTATGCAATCTGGGTGTCTGTGTCCTAATCTTCTATGCCACTTGTGAATACAGTCAGCGTGTTTCTGTGTACTCAGCTTTGCCTGCTGTGCTGCGATATCCAGACAGTATAAATGTTCTTTTATTCTGGCTGTAGCTAGTGTTTCTCTTCCGTTTTGGATAAAACACTTATTATTCTGAAACTTTACAGTAAGTCCTTTTTCTACTAGGTTCTTTACTGAT
Source organism: Pseudophryne corroboree (assembly GCF_028390025.1). Taxonomy (NCBI): domain Eukaryota; kingdom Metazoa; phylum Chordata; class Amphibia; order Anura; family Myobatrachidae; genus Pseudophryne; species Pseudophryne corroboree. The sequence goes on from NC_086445.1 coordinate 66,402,262, forward strand.
AGCAGTGCTCCCTCAAGCTTGGGAACATATAGCACATCTGTTACGGGTATTTCTGTATAGCTGCCATTACCCTTGGAACATAGGAATTTACCATTCCCTTTCCCTTCTGCAATGATATTTGTTCCATCTGCTAGGTAGATTGTTTCTTTATGGTTCAAATCAAGTTCAGTAAAAAAGTCCTTGTTATTTGTCATGTGACTAGTCGCTCCTGAGTCTACATACCACTTTTCTGATAATTGGTTTACTGTCGCTTTAAATGTTCCATTCCACTTGTGTGCTCCTGTATCTGTAAGTGTGGCTTTGGCTCTTTGTTTGTGTAATCTTTCTGGTGGTTTGTGCTGCTCTGTCTTCCATATGGTGCAATCTCTTTTCAGGTGACCCACTTTCTTGCATCTGAAACATGCTCTTGTTTCCCTGGTGTGTGGCTTAGTGTCCGCCATTTTAAGTGCTTTCTCTGTGTCACTTTCAGTATTGCACTCTGTAAGCTCCTTTCTGCGTTGATACTCCTCTATGAGCCTGTTCTTCACAAAGTCTAGTGTGATTTCTGCTTCAGGTCTCATTTCTAGTGCGTTTATTAGTGCACTGTATGTATCTGGTAAACTGCAAAGGATGATGGCTACTATGTGGTTGCTTTTGATTTCTTCTCCCATTGACCTGAGCTGTATGGTTATCTCTAGTAGTGCACTGATGTGTTCTTGCATTGTCTTGCCTTTATTAAATCTCATTTGATATAATTTTCTTAATAGGAATAGTTTGCTGTTCAAACTTGCTCCTTCATGCACTCTCTGCAAAGCACACCACATGCCTTTAGCTGTACTCTCTTGTCTTATGTGTATAAGCTGTTCATCTTCCACTAGTGAACTTATAGTGGCTCTTGCCTGTCTGTCCTTCTTAATCCACTGCTGATCCTCTCCTTCAGGTCTGTCTGCATTTATAACATCCCATAAATCATCTCTGGTTAATAGCATTTCTACTTTAAACTTCCATGTTTGATAGTTCTCATTAGAAAGCTTGCTTGCAGCTAGTCTGAGATCTGTGTAATTTGCCATAACCCTTCCTTGTATAGATCTCTCTATTCTTCTGTGGTATTAAACTTGTTTTACTCACAGTTTTCTTTCCAAGGTTCTCCTGGGTTGTTTCTTGTGCGTTACACAGTCTGCTGTCTGCGCCTGCTGGGACTTGCAGTGCGACTTGTGATCTGGATGCTGCTTGGGATGCACTCCTGAAAACTTTATCTTGTACAGACTCCAGTCTGGGCCCATAACCTGTTGGTATAGTGCGATGGATCGATACCATAGGTGTGCAGTGGGGAGCCTTAGATAAAGTATTACCTCAGGAGTTACCTTGTATACAGACAGAACGAGACTTGAGATGTATATCTTGTTTATATAGTACTGAAATAGCAGGATCAATACAACAGGTTTCAGTATCATCAGCTTATCTCCTTCTCCCTCAGAGACTCTTCTAGAATAACACACATGTGAGGTAAAACAAACAAGTACATAACATATGCAACAGACAAACACTACATCTCTGTAACTATACAGCGCCATCTGCTGCCCCTGTACGGTAACTACATGCATATAAACGAAACCATAGTCTGTTGTCCATATTTCAACATCCACTACCCTCAGCTGTTCGTTTGTTCTACTCTGCATTTAACCCGTTCATCACCTTGTCATCTGCTACAGTTTTCACAGTGATCTCCGGAACCCGCAAGTAACCCAATTCAGTACTTTTATTTTCTATGTTACCATAACAAGGATAATTCTTCACAGCTTCTCAGTTAACTCTCAAAACTTCATTGCAAATCCTTACAGTTATTTCTTCATGTCTTCATTACCCAGTTAAAGACATTCTGCAGTTCAGCATCAAAGCTTGTTTATATTTGGACAATTCAACATTTATTCATCAGCTTGTTTTATATACAGTTCCATGAACATTTCTTTTATTTGTCTTTGAGATTTATCCTGCATATTATTTCTGCCATTCCTGCAATACTTCAGTATAATATGATGATTAACAACTTGTCATTTAACTCTTTACTGAATTGTTATTTTTAATAAATATATGAAACGGAACTTTCTTTGTCCTCCCTGCTTTCTTCATACCCCAGCACCTACACCTGTGGTTGGTCCCGGGTTAACGGATTCACAAAAACACCCGGACCTGATAGAAAGGATCCGACATATATTGAATACACCTCATAGACTCTAATGTAATGTATTCCTCTGTTAATTTCAATGCTTCCTCTAGGTATGAGATAATGAATTTTAAGAAAATGGGAAAAGATTACTTTGATTACATCAATGTTGGAAGCTGGGACAATGGCGAACTGAAAATGGACGATGATGAAATATGGTCTAGTAAGAATGCGGTAATTAGATCAGTCTGCAGCGAACCGTGCGCTAAAGGACAGATAAAGGTAATTTCAGACTGAGAGATTTTTTATGTAAAATGGTCAGTATTACATACAGAAATATTATTTGTAAAGCAACACAAGATCTAGGTTATCACCAGGCAATAGCTGCTAAGAGGCTACATTATTTGAAAGGTTGTCCGGTCTGTTATCCTGGTGGTGGGGATACCGGCGGTCACATGATCGACAGCGGCATCCCTACTCCGAAGAACCTGACACTGGACAGGGTAAGTATTTCTACCCTCCCCTAGCCTAATCCTCTGGGGGTTTCAGCTAGGACTATCCCTCTGGCGGTGTCGACTACAGCTAACCCTCCGGGGATGTCGGCTACGGCTAACCCCCCTAACTAGTGTCTACCCCAACCCCTTTAGTGGCTAACCCACTCCCCCCCCCACATACCCTAACCCTAACAGGAACCCCAATACTTACCTTTGGGATGTCGGCCGTCGGTGTTCCAGCATCGGCCTCCCGGTCTCCCCGGAACCAGTGGTCTCCAGGGGTTTGTCCTCTGCAGTCTTAAGTTTTATGCAAGTCCTGCTCAATATCTCTACAGCAAAGTTGTTAAAAAGATAGCAGATCCTTTATGTAGAATCTTTACTGGATTTTTTAATGGCGAACCTTTGTCTCCACGCACGCTAGAGGCTCGGATTGTCCTAATTCATACTGTAAAGCCGGGAAAGACCCCAACTCGTGTTCCAGTTATCGCCCAATTTCTTTACTGAACAATGCTATTAAACTTTTTGCCAAAATCTTAGCTTTAAGGTTGAATTCAGTTCTACCACAATTGATACATGCTGACCAGGTAGGCTTCATCCCAGGCCGACAAGCTAGAGATAACACTCGGAGAACAATTAACCTGGTTCATATGATTAATAAATCTAATCTACCTTCTATCCTTCTTTTGCTTGACGCAGAGAAAGCTTTTGATAAAATTTTATGGCCTTTCATGTTCGCTACTCTGCGTAGGTTCGGTCTGGGAGGAAGCCTACTACAGGGTATCCAAGCTCTATATTCTAACCCTTCGGCAAGGGTTCGGGTAACTGGTAAAGACTCTCGCCTTTTTCAAATTAGTAATGGTACCCAGCAGGGATGCCCACTATCCCCATTAATATTCGCTTTGACAATTGAACCTCTGGCGTGCCTGATAAGAACTAACACTGATATAAAAGGTATAGTAGTTGGAGATGCGGAGTTCAAGCTTTCGTTGTTTGCTGATGATGTTTTTCTTACCCTCTCCTTCCCTCACACCTCTATCCCTAATTTGTTTCAAACTTTATCATCTTATTCTTTCTATTCAGGATACCGTGTTAACTATGCTAAATTTGAGGCTCTCCCTTTTCATCTCAGTGAGGAGACTATTTCTTTTTTAGCTGCAAATTTTAATTTCTTTTGCAGCTCTAACAAAATAAAATATTTGGGAATTTTTATAACAAATTCGTATGGGTCCCTGTATTCCGAGAATTTCCTGATTCTTTTTAATTGTATTGAGTCTGACTTAAGAGTTTGGGACAAGCAAATAATATCATGTTTTGGGGGTATAATCTCAGTAAAAATGAATATCCTTCCCAGACTTCTATATCTGATTCAAACGATTCCAGTACGCATACCCGCAGAAGCTTTGAGCCGAATGCAGAAACTTATACTACATGAATTTATTTGGTCTAATAAACCCCCCAGACTTAAGACCTCTACTTTAATTAGAAGTCCAGTTGATGGGAGTAGAAGTTTGCCGGACATTCGAAAATATTACCATGCAACCCACTTAAGCCAGGCACTCACTTGGTTTTCTCAATCCCCTCCCTTACCCTGGATACAAATTGAAATTTTATTGACTGAAACTTCAACTTTGGTTTCCCTTTTAACTCCGCCTAAACCTAATCAGGAGATGCGGACCTGTGCTCCTACTACAAAATTCACCTGCTCTGTGTGGTTTTTCTGCATTCGGTGGTTTTTCTGCATTCGGCACTATAAGCTTTCAACGTTTCCATCCCCCATCACTTCTATTTGGGGTAACCCAGATTTTCCCCCTGGCTCCTCCTTACAATCACATTCCTGGTTTCACTTGAATCCGCGACCTAGATTTGTTTTTTACTTTATTGAAGATAACTCCTGGCATTCTTTAGATGCTCTTAGCGACAAATATGGCATCAACCGTCCTGTACTTTCTGAGTATTTGCAACTTCACTCCTTTTTGAACTCTTTACCAAAGACCAAGGTCTTCTGTCAACTCACCCCTTTTGAAAGACTATGTATTTACTCCCCTATGCGACATTTACTCCCCTACGCTCCCTAAAGTCGGCTGATACTCTTCCACATGAAAGCAAATGGGAACAGGATTTAGGCCCTCCACCTGAGGAGAACTCATGGGAAATCATAAGACAAAATGTTGCTCAGTCTTCTATTTCTTCTTTAATTAAAGAAAATTCTTATAAAGTATATACTAGATGGTATTTAGTACCTACGAGATTAAACAAGATTTTCCCTGAGTCTTCTCCATTATGTTGGAGAGATTGTGATAAAAATGGAGATGGACCTGCCCCAAAATCTGTTTCCCTTTCTGGGACCAGATTGAATCTCTTAGTGGATCTATTCTTTCCTCCCGGGTGGTTTTGGGTCCATGGACTGCTTTGTTAGGTCTTCCACTGTCCGATTTAAGTAAAATTGCTAATAAGCTGGTTTTCCAAATTCTCCATGCCACCAGGCGTGTGATAGCTAAATGTTGGAAAAAAACAATGACTCCACCTATGAGCATGGTGTTATCTAAGATATGGTCAGGGCCGGAGCTTTCACTAGGCAGCTTTAGGCAGCTGCCTAGGGGCGCCGGGACCTGAGGGGGCGGCCTGCTACAGCTGCATGAAAAAGGTAGCGTGGTCCTACCTCTCACAACTGCCGCAATCCCCCCAGCACTCGTATCTACAATAGTCATGACTGCCAAGCTCCTGTATTGCAGGGTGACATGCGGTGCTGCTCTTCGTTCCAGGCTCTTTCACAGACTACTCAGTCCCAACTCTGCATCGCAGCCTGCAGGTGAGATGGCTACATAGTGCACTGTCCGCATTTGATAAGGAAAGAGGGGGAGAGCAGCAGTCTTGGGGGGCGGGAGCTGAGCAGAGCAGCAAGCATGCACACTATCTGGGGTGGATGAGCAGCAGCATGAACACAGATGGTAGAGGGGATAGAACAGAAGACATTTAAAAGAGTAGGGGAGGGGGTGAGAGCAGCAACAATCCACACAGACTATGGAGATGGGGAGAAGAGAGCAGCCATGCAACAGACTGGGGTTGGGGGAGGGCAGCAGTATGCTTTTCACCTGAAGGCTGGTTAGGGGGAAGGGGCAGTAGGCAGAACTTTTGCCTAGGGTGCCAAGAAACCTTGCACCGGCCCTGGATATGGTATATATTTACGATGGAGAAAATGACCGCCTCTTTACGTGATAGGTCAAATAAATATGACACAACTTGGGAACCATGGTTCTTATTCTCTAAAACCTCTATTTCACATGTATGATATGTTACTTTGGATTTGTGCTTATTATGCTCCTATATTGCTGCATTACTACTCTTATGTTTACATTTGATGAACTTCTTCTTTTTCTTCTTCTTCTTCTTCTTCTTCTTCTTCTTCTTCTTCTTCTTCTTCTTCTTCTTCTTCTTCTTCTTCTTCTTCCCTCCTCCTCTTCTTCTTCTTCTTCTTCTTTTTTTCTTCTTCTTCTTTTTCTTTTTCTTCTTCTTTTTCTTCTTCTTTTTCCTCTTTTTCTTCCATATGGGTTTACTTGTTGTCGGTATACCTTACCATTCCTATTATGGTATGCTTTTAAAAAACTAAAATTTCTTAATGTCATAAGTTGTGCTGTTGATGTACTTACTTTTATATATATATATATATATATATATATATAAAAGTAAGTACATCAACAGCACAACTTATGACATTAAGAAATGTTAGTTTTTTAAAAGCATACCATAATAGGAATGGTAAGGTATACCGACAACAAGTAAACCCATATGGAAGAAATATGTATATATATATATTCATTTGATTCCTGTAACTTTGTTCCAACATGTTTTGTAACATCAATATCTCAGTGTCTGTTTTGGCTTTTGCAACATTTTTCAAGTAAAATAATTCTTTAAAAAAAAAAAAAAAAGCAGCTCCGTCAGATTTAAATGTGTCTAACCACATAATGTCTGTATACCTATTTATACTTCTATCTATTGATTCATTTTCCACATATCTCAGCCCTGTGTGGAGTTTGTATTTTCTCCCTGTGCTTGCGTGGGGTTTCTCCCACAATCCAAAAATACACTGGTAGGTTAATTGGCTCCTGACAAAATAATAATCCTAGTGTATGCATGTACATGTGTTTAGGTGAGTGGCTCCTATCTGCCGTCAAGTTCTCCGTTTCTATCCATCTATCCTTTAATACAGAAGCGCTGATTTCCCTTGCAGGTAATCCGGAAGGGCGAGGTGAGCTGCTGTTGGACATGCACTCCTTGTAAAGAGAACGAGATCGTATTTGATGAATATACCTGCAAAGCTTGTGATCTGGGCTCTTGGCCTACTGACGACCTCACAGGTAACTGTCACTTACACAATCATTAAGCAGGTGGCAGTTTGTCAGGGGTCCAAGCTCCTTGCAGATTCATATTGCAGCGGAAAAGAATGAGAAAGGTTACACAGTGCATGAGATGACCACAGAAGGACAATTGTGAGCGCTGACATTATTTATTACCATTACAGCTTCATTTACATTGTAAAACAGGGTTTTTTCACTGCGATAATAACACTGACACATTTGACCTTCTGAATGAACAGCAGAGGTGAAAATAGACCAGAGACATGGGGTGGAATTCAATTGCTTCAAAAGTCGTTGGGTGTCGTTTTTTTCCTATCTAATAGGCAGGGGAACACAGACACCCAACCAACTTTTCAAACATTTGAATTCCTCCCATGTAGTTTGTTGCCCTGACGCTATCATGTCACTTGGATAACAGATAGAGGGGGTCATTCCGAGTTTATCGCTCACTAGCTGTTTTTAGCAGCCGTGCAAACGCTAAGCCGCCGCCCTCTGGGAGTGTATGTTAGCTTAGCAGAAGTGCGAACGAAAGGATCGCAGAGCGGCTACAAAATAATTTTGTGCAGTTTCAGAGTAGCTTAAGACCTACTTAGCGCTTGCGATCACTTCAGACTGTTTAGTTCTGGATTTGACGGCACAAAGACGCCCTGCGTCCGCCCAGCCACACCTGCGTTTTTCCGGACACGCCTGCGGTTTTTCGATCACACCCTGAAAACGGTCAGTTGACACCCAGAAACGCCCACTTCATGTCAATCACTCTGCGGCCAGCAGTGCGACTGAAAAGCTTCGCTAGACCATGTGTGAAACTACTTGGGCTGTTGTGAAAGTACGTTGCGCGTGCGCATTGCGCCGCATACGCATGCGCAGAGGTGCCATTTTTTTGCCTCAATGCAACGCAGCAAACATTTTCAGCTAGCGATCAACTCGGAATGACCCCCAGAGAACGGTCAGTGTTACATGTTCCTAAGCAGAGGTGCCATCAGTGGTGTAACTACAGTAATAGAACAAAAGTGACAGAAGTGGACCACGATGCGCTAAGAGGGTGTGATAAGAATAAAACTGGATACGTTCACCACTTTTTTCTCCTCCACGTTTACGTATGTGGATGTATTCCTCATGTACATGTAAGGAAATTAAAGAGAAAAATATACCATATGGTGAAGCACAGTTTAATACATTAAAAATATATCACAATTTCCAACATCAACACTTAAAAAGTGCAAGTGCAATAAAATAGCAACAAATGTGGGGAATCCTTTGGGGGCTGCAAAGTAAACAATTACCGACTGGATATAAGACTATGCGCAAGGAACAATCCTGACAGTGCATAAGTCCGTTAGATCAGTGCCGTAACTAGGCATTTTAGCGCTGTGTGCAAGAGACGGCATTGGCGCCCCCCCCCCCTATGTAAAATATGGGTAGTGCGCGCCGGAGGCGCGTGCCAAAAAAATTAGGGGCGTGGCTTCATGGGGAAAGGGTGTGGCCACAAAATAATACCAATTCATACTACGGTGCACAGTAGTCTCCATTATTCAAATTACACCGCACAGTAGCGCCACTACACCAGAGCCCTTTTTACACATTATGGCAGACAGCGTCCCCTTTTTACACATTATGGCAGACAGCGTCCCCTTTTTACACATTACGGCAGACAGCGTCCCCTTTTTACACATTACTGTGTAAAATATATATATATATATATTAATATATTAAACATACATACATACATTACACTGTATATACTATACATATTATAGAGATACATATTATATAAACACATATCTATACACATATACATATGTATATACTACGAATAATTTATAATGAGAATATTATATAGCTAATAATGTAGTGCCCAACCTGCTCTGCAGCTGCATACCTGTATTTGCTATAAGCAGCCATCAGGGAAGAAGGACTAGAGACCCTGACGCTGCTGGGCTCATGGAGTCTGTGGTCAGTGGAGTCTAGAGTCACATAGCCTCCAGCCAGGTTACTTCAGGTGCGGTGCGGGCAGCAGGCGGCGCGTTCGTGACATCACACTCCATGCGGAACAGGCACAGGGAAGGCTTGGGAAGCCTGCCTTCCACTACAGCGCTGTCATAGGTAAAACATACGTGCTGGTGTCAGTCGGGGTCAGGGGGAGGTAGTTTGAGCTGGAGGGGGCGGGGCCTTGATGGCCGCTGGCAGGCTGCTGCAGAACGGAAAAAAATCTTGTCTGCAGCATAGAGTAGTGTATAGATGCAGAGCAGGGAGGATCGGTCAACATGCCCCAGCCGCCCGTACAGTGGAGCTGAGGTGCCTTGCGGCTGGGGCGGGCTGCGGCTGGGCAATGGAGCTGTACGGAGCTCTGATGCTCCGTACAGTGTTAAACAGGGCCGTGACTGTGCGCTCCCCAGGGCCCTGCGCTGTGTGCGAGGCCCCTCTCGCACACACCTAGTTACGGCCCTGCGTTAGATAGCCCGGGTTCCACAGACCACATATGCAGATGGCTCTCCTGTCGGATCTCAGTCAGGTCAGCTGCCTCCGTCTCCCCACACGTCCACCAACGCGTTTCAACTACAGTAAACTGGAAAAAGGCCCAGATTTATCAAGCCTTGGGGAATGATAAATGGCACGGTGATAATGTACCAGAAAATCAGCTCCTAACTGTTATTTTTCGAACACAGCCTATAACTTGGCAGATAGGAGCTGGTTGGTTGGGCCTAATTCAGACCTGATCACTCCTCTGCAAATTTGTAGATCAGATAGTCGCCGCTTGGAGTGAATACCCACCCCGCGCAAGTCTGCGTACGCCATGCGAAAATCTCTGCGTACGCCAGTCAGCTGCAAATCCGTTCGCAACTCACTCACCATCGAATGATTTTTCCAGTGTGTGCAGTCTGTGCGCAGCCCAGGACTTACTCCTACAGTGTGATACAAACAGGCCGGAGCTGACGTCACACACCCTCCCTGAAAACGCTTGGGCATGCCTGCGTTTTTACTGACTCTCCCAGAAAACGGCCAGTTACCATCCTCAAACTTCTGCTTCCTGCCAATCACCTTGCTTATGCCTAGCGATCAAAAAAGATGCAGATTTCTTCACAGTTTAACCTGGCGCGTGTACACTACAATCTGTAAGCATGCGCAGTTGATCGATAATTGTCAGCCTTGGGAATTCACACAACAGCCATCAGGTCTGAATTAGACCTTTTATCACTCTCCAAGGCTTGATCAGTCTGGGCATTAGTACAGTTTACTGCTGCCAAAGCCGTAGCTAACAGTATCCTTTTATTATTTCCTTCTAAACTGACCGTGAAAAGCGATGTCATAGATTTTACTGTGAACAGGATATCTTCTTCTAAAGTCCCACTGGTATCTTTAATCAATCATATAAGTTAGAACAGTGATTGTTCTTTTAAAAATACAATTTGTATGTTTACCATCCCTTCCTCTCTCAATGAAGCTGCAGGAGAAGGCGCCGGCTTTCACTTGAAACTATTAGAAAAGCCTGCTGACTGTCTCTGCCAGCACGACTTATTTGCATTAAATGCCACAGGCGTGAGAGAGGAACAGCAAGTGTCAGGGAGAAGATGGATTAAAACAGTAAATGACTAAAAGAACAGTCAGTCTTTCTGGCTAGTGTGATAAATACTGTAGATCTAAGTGAATACAAAAATATAGATACAATATTTAGGACATACTGTACTTGCCGATATTTAAAATCTCCTCTCCGTCAGATGCCCGAAGAGGAGAAGCAGGTGGGTGGTGATGAGGGAGGGGCCAAGCTGATTGCATCAGAAGGCCCTGCCCACCCACCGGGAAAAGTCTGTGATTGGGCAAAATGTGCGTAGGGGCGGGGCTAAAATTATGCTATTAGCATATAATCACATCTTTAGGCCCGGCCCCTCCGCCGAGTCCGTGATTTTGCCATGGTATTATCCCTATTCTGACCACTTCACTAGGAAGTGGGCAGAATGCGGGAGGGCTGCGAGGGACTACCTGAAAACCATGGCCCTCATTCCGAGTTGTTCGCTCGTTCTTTTTCATCGCATCGCAGTGAAAATCCGCTTAGTACGCATGCGCAAAGTTCGCACTGCGACTGCGCCAAGTAACTTTACTATGTAGAAAGTATTTTTACTCACGGCTTTTTCTTCGCTCCGGCGATCGTAATGTGATTGACAGGAAATGGGTGTTACTGGGCGGAAACACGGCGTTTCAGGGGCGTGTGGCTGAAAACGCTACCGTTTCCGGAAAAAACGCAGGAGTGGCCGGAGAAACGGTGGGAGTGCCTGGGCGAACGCTGGGTGTGTTTGTGACGTCAACCAGGAACGACAAGCACTGAACTGATCGCACAGGCAGAGTAAGTCTGGAGCTACTCTGAAACTGCTAAGTAGTTAGTAATCGCAATATTGCGAATACATCGGTCGCAATTTTAAGAAGCTAAGATTCACTCCCAGTAGGCGGCGGCTTAGCGTGTGTAACTCTGCTAAATTCGCCTTGCGACCGATCAACTCGGAATGAGGGTCCATGTGTCTCCCGCAGAATCCGGGAGAGTAGGTAAGTATGGTTTAGGATTAATTTATCCTTTGGACTGTATTGTGTATGAAGCATTCAAAGAGATCAAGGCCACTTTGACTATGGAGGGCAGTTTGGACTGCTTACTGCCTCCATTTCTCTAACGTCCTAAGTGGATGCTGGGGACTCCGTAAGGACCATGGGGATTAGCGGCTCCGCAGGAGACTAGGCACAACTATAAAGAAAGCTTTTAGACTACTGGTGTGCACTGGCTCCTCCAACTAAGACCCTCCTCCAGACCTCAGTTAGATTCTTGTGGCCGGCTGAGCTGGATGCACACTAGGGGCTCTCCTGAGCACCTAGAAAGAAAGTATATTTAGGTTTTTTATTTTCAGTGAGATCTGCTGGCAACAGACTCACTGCAGCGAGGGACTAAGGGGAGAAGAAGCGAACCTACCTAACAGGTGGTAGTTTGGGCTTCTTAGGCTACTGGACACCATTAGCTCCAGAGGGATCGACCGCAGGACCCGACCTTGGTGTTCGTTCCCGGAGCCACGCCGCCGTCCCCCTTACAGAGCCAGAAGCACGAAGAAGGTCCGGAAAATCGGCGGCAGAAGACTTCGGTCTTCACCAAGGTAGCGCACAGCACTGCAGCTGTGCGCCATTGCTCCTCATGTACACCTCACACTTCGGTCACTGATGAGTGCAGGGCGCTGGGGGGGGGGGGGGGGGCCTGAGGGCAATAAATAACACCTTGGCTGGCAAATAGACATTATATATAGTCCTAGAGGCTATATAGATGTAAAATTACCCCTGACAGTATTACAGAAAAAGCGGGAGAAAGTCCACCGAAAAGGGGGCGGGGCTTCTCCCTCAGCACACTGGCGCCATTTTTCCCTCACAGTTCCGCTGGAAGGAAGCTCCCTGGCTCTCCCCTGCAGTCTGAATACGACAGAAGGGTAAAAAAGAGAGGGGGGGCTCTAAATTTAGGCGCAGTATAGATAATATATATATGTAATATATATAAAAAGCAGCTATAGGGAAAACACTCATTGATAGTGGGATCCCAGTGTTATATAGCGCTCTGGTGTGTGCTGGCATACTCTCTCTCTGTCTCCCCAAAGGGCTTTGTGGGGTCCTGTCCTCTGTCAGAACATTCCCTGTGTGTTTGCGGTGTGTCGGTACGGCTGTGTCGACATGTTTGATGAGGAGGCTTATGTGGAGGCGGAGCAGATGCCTGTAAATGTGATGTCACCCCCTGCGGTGTCGACACCTGAGTGAATGGTGCTGTGGAAGGAATTACATGATAGTGTCGACTCCTTACATAAAAGGTTTGACGACATACCAAATGTGGGACAGCGGGCTTCTGAGCCTGTGCCTGCCCAGGCGTCTCAAAAACCATCAGGAGCTCTAAAACGCCTGCTACCTCAGATGGTTGACACAGATGTCGACACATGGATACTGACTCCAGTGTCGACGACGAAGAGACTAATGTAACTTCCAGTAGGGCCACACGTTACATGATTGAGGCAATGAAAAATGTGTTGCACATTTCTGATGTTACCCCCGGTACCACTGAAATCTATATATACACACACAGGTGTTATACTGAGACCGGCTATAGCTTCAGCATGGATGTGCAGTGCTGCTGCTGCGTGGTCAGATTCCCTGTCAGATAATATAGATACCCTAGACAGGGACACTATATTGCTAAACGTAGAGCATATAAAAGACGCACTTTTATACATGAGGGATGCACAGAGGGATATTTGCCGGCTGGCATCCAAAATTAGTGCAATGTCCATTTCTGCCAGGAGAGGGTTATGGACTCGGCAGTGGACAGGAGATGCAGATTCCAAACGACATATGGAAGTTCTGCCTTATAAGGGTGAGGAATTGTTCGGGGATGGTCTCTCGGACCTCGTTTCCACAGCAACAGCTGGGAAATCTACATTTTTACCCCATGTTCCCTCACAACCAAAGAAAGCACCGTATTATCAGGTACAGTCCTTTCGGCCCAATAGGGGCAAGCGGGTTAAAGGCGCGTCCTTTCTGCCCAGAGGCAGAGGTAGGGGAAAAAAGCTGCAGCATACAGCCAGTTCCCAGGTGCAAAAGTCCTCCCCCGCTTCCTCTAAGTCCACAGCATGACGCTGGGGCTCAACAGGCGGAGCCAGGTACGGTGGGGCCCGTCTCAAAAATGTCAGCAATCAGTGGGCTCGCTCACGGGTGGATCCCTGGATCCTTCAAGTAGTATCTCAGGGGTACAAACTGGAATTCGAGACGTCTCCCCCCCGCCGTTTCCTCAAATCTGCCTTGCCAACCACTCCCTCAGGCAGGGAGGCAGTGTTACAGGCAATTCAAAAGCTGTATTCACAACAAGTGATAGTAAAGGTGCCCCTACTTCAACAAGGAAGGGGTTACTATTCCACAATGTTTGTGGTACCGAAACCGGACGGTTCGGTGAGACCCATTTTAAATTTGAAATCCTTGAACACATATATAAAAAAATTCAAGTTCAAGATGGAATCGCTCAGGGCGGTTATTGCAAGCCTGGACGAGGGAGATTACATGGTATCGCTGGACATCAAGGATGCTTACCTACATGTCCCCATTTACCATCCTCACCAGGAGTACCTCAGGTTTGTGGTACAAGATTGTCATTACCAATTCCAGACGTTGCCGTTCGGTCTCTCCACGGCTCCGAGGGTCTTTACCAAGGTAATGGCGGAAATAATGATACTCCTTCGAAGGAAGGGAGTTTTAATTATCCCGTACTTGGACGATCTCCTGATAAAGGCGAGGTCCAGAGAGCAGTTGTTGGTAGGGGTAGCACTATCTCGGGAAGTGCTACAACAGCACGGCTGGATTCTAAACATTCCAAAGTCACAGCTGGTTCCTACGACACGCCTGCTGTTCCTAGGGATGGTTCTGGACACAGAACAGAAAAAAGTGTTTCTCCCGGAGGAGAAGGCCAAGGAGCTGTCATCTCTAGTCAGAGGCCTCCTAAAACCAAAACCGGTGTCGGTGCATCACTGCACGCGGATCCTGGGAAAAATGGTAGCTTCCTACGAAGCGATTCCATTCGGCAGGTTTCATGCAAGAACCTTTCAGTGGGACCTGTTGAACAAGTGGTCCGGATCGCATCTTCAGATGCATCGTCTGATAACCCTGTCTCCAAGGACAAGGGTGTCTCTGCTGTGGTGGCTGCAGAGTGCTCATCTTCAAGAGGGCCGCACATTCGGCATACAGGACTGGGTCCTGGTGACCACGGATGCCAGCCTTCGAGGCTGGGGAGCAGTCACACAGGGAAGAAACTTCCAAGGACTATGGTCAAGTCAGGAGACTTCCCTGCACATAAATATTCTGGAACTAAGGGCCATTTACAATGCCCTAAGTCAGGCAAAACCCCTGCTTCAAAACCAGCCGGTACTGATTCAGTCAGACAACATCACGGCGGTCGCCCATGTAAATCGACAGGGCGGCACGAGAAGCAGGACGGCGATGGCAGAAGCCACAAGGATTCTCCGATGGGCGGAAAATCACGTGTTAGCACTGTCAGCAGTGTTCATTCCGGGAGTGGACAACTGGGAAGCAGACTTCCTCAGCAGGCACGACCTCCACCCGGGAGAGTGGGGACTTCATCCAGAAGTCTTTCAAATGATTGTAAACCAGTGGGAAAAACCACAGGTGGACATGATGGCGTCCCGCCTAAACAAAAAGCTAGAAAAATATTGCGCCAGGTCGAGAGACCCGCAGGCGATAGCTGTGGACGCTCTGGTAACACCGTGGGTGTACCGATCGGTTTATGTGTTCCCTCCTCTTCCTCTCATACCAAAGGTACTGAGGATAATAAGGAGAAGAGGAGTAAGAACTATACTCATTGTTCCGGATTGGCCAAGAAGAGCGTGGTATCCGGAACTAGAGATGAGCGCCTGAAATTTTTCGGGTTTTGTGTTTTGGTTTTGGGTTCGGTTCCGCGGCCGTGTTTTGGGTTCGAACGCGTTTTGGCAAAACCTCACCGAATTTTTTTTGTCGGATTCGGGTGTGTTTTGGATTTGGGTGTTTTTTTCAAAAAACACTAAAAAACAGCTTAAATCATAGAATTTGGGGGTCATTTTGATCCCAAAGTATTATTAACCTCAAAAACCATAATTTACACTCATTTTCAGTCTATTCTGAATACCTCACACCTCACAATATTATTTTTAGTCCTAAAATTTGCACCGAGGTCGCTGTGTGAGTAAGATAAGCGACCCTAGTGGCCGACACAAACACCGGGCCCATCTAGGAGTGGCACTGCAGTGTCACGCAGGATGTCCCTTCCAAAAAACCCTCCCCAAACAGCACATGACGCAAAGAAAAAAAGAGGCGCAATGAGGTAGCTGTGTGAGTAAGATTAGCGACCCTAGTGGCCGACACAAACACCGGGCCCATCTAGGAGTGGCACTGCAGTGTCACGCAGGATGGCCCTTCCAAAAAACCCTCCCCAAACAGCACATGACGCAAAGAAAAAAAGAGGCGCAATGAGGTAGCTGTGTGAGTAAGATTAGCGACCCTAGTGGCCGACACAAACACCGGGCCCATCTAGGAGTGGCACTGCAGTGTCACGCAGGATGTCCCTTCCAAAAAACCCTCCCCAAACAGCACATGACGCAAAGAAAAAAAGAGGCGCAATGAGGTAGCTGTGTGAGTAAGATTAGCGACCCTAGTGGCCGACACAAACACCGGGCCCATCTAGGAGTGGCACTGCAGTGTCACGCAGGATGTCCCTTCCAAAAAACCCTCCCCAAACAGCACATGACGCAAAGAAAAAAAGAGGCGCAATGAGGTAGCTGACTGTGTGAGTAAGATTAGCGACCCTAGTGGCCGACACAAACACCGGGCCCATCTAGGAGTGGCACTGCAGTGTCACGCAGGATGTCCCTTCCAAAAAACCCTCCCCAATCAGCACATGATGCAAAGAAAAAGAAAAGAAAAAAGAGGTGCAAGATGGAATTGTCCTTGGGCCCTCCCACCCACCCTTATGTTGTATAAACAAAACAGGACATGCACACTTTAACCAACCCATCATTTCAGTGACAGGGTCTGCCACACGACTGTGACTGATATGACGGGTTGGTTTGGACCCCCCCCAAAAAAGAAGCAATTAATCTCTCCTCGCACAAACTGGCTCTACAGAGGCAAGATGTCCACCTCATCTTCACCCTCCGATATATCACCGTGTACATCCCCCTCCTCACAGATTATCAATTCGTCCCCACTGGAATCCACCATCTCAGCTCCCTGTGTACTTTGTGGAGGCAATTGCTGCTGGTCAATGTCTCCGCGGAGGAATTGATTATAATTCATTTTAATGAACATCATCTTCTCCACATTTTCTGGATGTAACCTCGTACGCCGATTGCTGACAAGGTGAGCGGCGGCACTAAACACTCTTTCGGAGTACACACTTGTGGGAGGGCAACTTAGGTAGAATAAAGCCAGTTTGTGCAAGGGCCTCCAAATTGCCTCTTTTTCCTGCCAGTATAAGTACGGACTGTGTGACGTGCCTACTTGGATGCGGTCACTCATATAATCCTCCACCATTCTATCAATGTTGAGAGAATCATATGCAGTGACAGTAGACGACATGTCCGTAATCGTTGTCAGGTCCTTCAGTCCGGACCAGATGTCAGCATCAGCAGTCGCTCCAGACTGCCCTGCATCACCGCCAGCGGGTGGGCTCGGAATTCTGAGCCTTTTCCTCGCACCCCCAGTTGCGGGAGAATGTGAAGGAGGAGATGTTGACAGGTCGCGTTCCGCTTGACTTGACAATTTTGTCACCAGCAGGTCTTTCAACCCCAGCAGACCTGTGTCTGCCGGAAAGAGAGATCCAAGGTAGGCTTTAAATCTAGGATCGAGCACGGTGGCCAAAATGTAGTGCTCTGATTTCAACAGATTGACCACCCGTGAATCCTTGTTAAGCGAATTAAGGGCTGCATCCACAAGTCCCACATGCCTAGCGGAATCGCTCCCTTTTAGCTCCTTCTTCAATGCCTCCAGCTTCTTCTGCAAAAGCCTGATGAGGGGAATGACCTGACTCAGGCTGGCAGTGTCTGAACTGACTTCACGTGTGGCAAGTTCAAAGGGCATCAGAACCTTGCACAACGTTTAAATCATTCTCCACTGCACTTGAGACAGGTGCATTCCACCTACTATATCGTGCTCAATTGTATAGGCTTGAATGGCCTTTTGCTGCTCCTCCAACCTCTGAAGCATATAGAGGGTTGAATTCCACCTCGTTACCACTTCTTGCTTCAGATGATGGCAGGGCAGGTTCAGTAGTTTTTGGTGGTGCTCCAGTCTTCTGTACGTGGTGCCTGTACGCCGAAAGTGTCCCGCAATTTTTCTGGCCACCGACAGCATCTCTTGCACGCCCCTGTCGTTTTTTAAAAAATTCTGCACCACCAAATTCAAGGTATGTGCAAAACATGGGACGTGCTGGAATTTGCCCATATTTAATGCACACACAATATTGCTGGCGTTGTCCGATGCCACAAATCCACAGAGAGTCCAATTGGGGTAAGCCATTCCGCGATGATCTTCCTCAGTTGCCGTAAGAGGTTTTCAGCTGTGTGCGTATTCTGGAAAGCGGTGATACAAAGCGTAGCCTGCCTAGGAAAGAGTTGGCGTTTGCGAGATGCTGCTACTGGTGCCGCCGCTGCTGTTCTTGCGGCGGGAGTCCATACATCTACCCAGTGGGCTGTCACAGTCATATAGTCCTGACCCTGCCCTGCTCCACTTGTCCACATGTCCGTGGTTAAGTGGACATTGGGTACAACTGCATTTTTTAGGACACTGGTGAGTCTTTTTCTGACGTCCGTGTACATTCTCGGTATCGCCTGCCTAGAGAAGTGGAACCTAGATGGTATTTGGTAACGGGGGCACACTGCCTCAATAAATTGTCTAGTTCCCTGTGAACTAACGGCGGATACCGGACGCACGTCTAACACCAACATAGTTGTCAAGGACTCAGTTATCCGCTTTGCAGTAGGATGACTGCTGTGATATTTCATCTTCCTCGCAAAGGACTGTTGAACAGTCAATTGCTTACTGGAAGTAGTACAAGTGGGCTTACGACTTCCCCTCTGGGATGACCATCGACTCCCAGCGGCAACAACAGCAGCGCCAGCAGCAGTAGGCGTTACACGCAAGGATGCATCGGAGGAATCCCAGGCAGGAGAGGACTCGTCAGAATTGCCAGTGACATGGCCTGCAGGACTATTGGCATTCCTGGGGAAGGAGGAAATTGACACTGAGGGAGTTGGTGGGGTGGTTTGCGTGAGCTTGGTTACAAGAGGAAGGGATTTACTGGTCAGTGGACTGCTTCCGCTGTCACCCAAAGTTTTTGAACTTGTCACTGACTTATTATGAATGCGCTGCAGGTGACGTATAAGGGAGGATGTTCCGAGGTGGTTAACGTCCTTACCCCTACTTATTACAGCTTGACAAAGGGAACACACGGCTTGACACCTGTTGTCCGCATTTCTGGTGAAATACCTCCACACCGAAGAGCTGATTTTTTTGGTATTTTCACCTGGCATGTCAACGGCCATATTCCTCCCACGGACAACAGGTGTCTCCCCGGGTGCCTGACTTAAACAAACCACCTCACCATCAGAATCCTCCTGGTCAATTTCCTCCCCAGCGCCAGCAACACCCATATCCTCCTGATCCTGGTGTACTTCAACACTGACATCTTCAATCTGACTATCAGGAACTGGACTGCGGGTGCTCCTTCCAGCACTTGCAGGGGGCGTGCAAATGGTGGAAGGCGCATGCTCTTCACGTCCAGTGTTGGGAAGGTCAGGCATCGCAACCGACACAATTGGACTCTCCTTGTGGATTTGGGATTTCGAAGAATGCACAGTTCTTTGCTGTGCTGCTTTTGCCAGCTTGAGTCTTTTCATTTTTCTAGCGAGAGGCTGAGTGCTTCCATCCTCATGTGAAGCTGAACCACTAGCCATGAACATAGGCCAGGGCCTCAGCCGTTCCTTGCCACTCCGTGTGGTAAATGGCATATTGGCAAGTTTACGCTTCTCCTCCGACAATTTTATTTTAGGTTTTGGAGTCCTTTTTTTACTGATATTTGGTGTTTTGGATTTGACATGCTCTGTACTATGACATTGGGCATCGGCCTTGGCAGACGACGTTGCTGGCATTTCATCGTCTCGGCCATGACTAGTGGCAGCAGCTTCAGCACGAGGTGGAAGTGGATCTTGATCTTTCCCTAATTTTGGAACCTCAACATTTTTGTTCTCCATATTTTAATAGGCACAACTAAAAGGCACCTCAGGTAAACAATGGAGATGGATGGATTGGATACTAGTATACAATTATGGACGGGCTGCCGAGTGCCGACACAGAGGTAGCCACAGCCGTGAACTACCGCACTGTACTGTGTCTGCTGCTAATATATAGACTGGTTGATAAAGAGATAGTATACTCGTAACTAGTATGTATGTATAAAGAAAGAAAAAAAAACCACGGTTAGGTGGTATATACAATTATGGACGGGCTGCCGAGTGCCGACACAGAGGTAGCCACAGCCGTGAACTACCGCACTGTACTGTGTCTGCTGCTAATATATAGACTGGTTGATAAAGAGATAGTATACTCGTAACTAGTATGTATGTATAAAGAAAGAAAAAAAAACCACGGTTAGGTGGTATATACAATTATGGACGGGCTGCCGAGTGCCGACACAGAGGTAGCCACAGCCGTGAACTACCGCACTGTACTGTGTCTGCTGCTAATATATAGACTGGTTGATAAAGAGATAGTATACTCGTAACTAGTATGTATGTATAAAGAAAGCAAAAAAAACCACGGTTAGGTGGTATATACAATTATGGACGGGCTGCCGAGTGCCGACACAGAGGTAGCCACAGCCGTGAACTACCGCACTGTACTGTGTCTGCTGCTAATATATAGACTGGTTGATAAAGAGATAGTATACTCGTAACTAGTATGTATGTATAAAGAAAGCAAAAAAAACCACGGTTAGGTGGTATATACAATTATGGACGGGCTGCCGAGTGCCGACACAGAGGTAGCCACAGCCGTGAACTACCGCACTGTACTGTGTCTGCTGCTAATATATAGACTGGTTGATAAAGAGATAGTATACTCGTAACTAGTATGTATGTATAAAGAAAGAAAAAAAAACCACGGTTAGGTGGTATATACAATTATGGACGGGCTGCCGAGTGCCGACACAGAGGTAGCCACAGCCGTGAACTACCGCTCTGTACTGTGTCTGCTGCTAATATATAGACTGGTTGATAAAGAGATAGTATACTCGTAACTAGTATGTATGTATAAAGAAAGAAAAAAAAACCACGGTTAGGTGGTATATACAATTATGGACGGGCTGCCGAGTGCCGACACAGAGGTAGCCACAGCCGTGAACTACCGCACTGTACTGTGTCTGCTGCTAATATATAGACTGGTTGATAAAGAGATAGTATACTCGTAACTAGTATGTATGTATAAAGAAAGAAAAAAAAACCACGGTTAGGTGGTATATACAATTATGGACGGGCTGCCGAGTGCCGACACAGAGGTAGCCACAGCCGTGAACTACCGCACTGTACTGTGTCTGCTGCTAATATATAGACTGGTTGATAAAGAGATAGTATACTCGTAACTAGTATGTATGTATAAAGAAAGAAAAAAAAACCACGGTTAGGTGGTATATACAATTATGGACGGGCTGCCGAGTGCCGACACAGAGGTAGCCACAGCCGTGAACTACCGCACTGTACTGTGTCTGCTGCTAATATAGACTGGTTGATAAAGAGATAGTATACTCGTAACTAGTATGTATGTATAAAGAAAGAAAAAAAAACCACGGTTAGGTGGTATATACAATTATGGACGGGCTGCCGAGTGCCGACACAGAGGTAGCCACAGCCGTGAACTACCGCACTGTACTGTGTCTGCTGCTAATATATAGACTGGTTGATAAAGAGATAGTATACTCGTAACTAGTATGTATGTATAAAGAAAGAAAAAAAAACCACGGTTAGGTGGTATATACAATTATGGACGGGCTGCCGAGTGCCGACACAGAGGTAGCCACAGCCGTGAACTACCGCACTGTACTGTGTCTGCTGCTAATATATAGACTGGTTGATAAAGAGATAGTATACTCGTAACTAGTATGTATGTATAAAGAAAGAAAAAAAAACCACGGTTAGGTGGTATATACAATTATGGACGGGCTGCCGAGTGCCGACACAGAGGTAGCCACAGCCGTGAACTACCGCACTGTACTGTGTCTGCTGCTAATATAGACTGGTTGATAAAGAGATAGTATACTCGTAACTAGTATGTATGTATAAAGAAAGAAAAAAAAAACACGGTTAGGTGGTATATACAATTATGGACGGGCTGCCGAGTGCCGACACAGAGGTAGCCACAGCCGTGAACTACCGCACTGTACTGTGTCTGCTGCTAATATATAGACTGGTTGATAAAGAGATAGTATACTCGTAACTAGTATGTATGTATAAAGAAAGAAAAAAAAACCACGGTTAGGTGGTATATACAATTATGGACGGGCTGCCGAGTGCCGACACAGAGGTAGCCACAGCCGTGAACTACCGCACTGTACTGTGTCTGCTGCTAATATATAGACTGGTTGATAAAGAGATAGTATACTCGTAACTAGTATGTATGTATAAAGAAAGAAAAAAAAACCACGGTTAGGTGGTATATACAATTATGGACGGGCTGCCGAGTGCCGACACAGAGGTAGCCACAGCCGTGAACTACCGCACTGTACTGTGTCTGCTGCTAATATAGACTGGTTGATAAAGAGATAGTATACTCGTAACTAGTATGTATGTATAAAGAAAGAAAAAAAAACCACGGTTAGGTGGTATATACAATTATGGACGGGCTGCCGAGTGCCGACACAGAGGTAGCCACAGCCGTGAACTACCGCACTGTACTGTGTCTGCTGCTAATATATAGACTGGTTGATAAAGAGATAGTATACTCGTAACTAGTATGTATGTATAAAGAAAGCAAAAAAAACCACGGTTAGGTGGTATATACAATTATGGACGGGCTGCCGAGTGCCGACACAGAGGTAGCCACAGCCGTGAACTACCGCACTGTACTGTGTCTGCTGCTAATATATAGACTGGTTGATAAAGAGATAGTATACTCGTAACTAGTATGTATGTATAAAGAAAGAAAAAAAAACCACGGTTAGGTGGTATATACAATTATGGACGGGCTGCCGAGTGCCGACACAGAGGTAGCCACAGCCGTGAACTACCGCTCTGTACTGTGTCTGCTGCTAATATATAGACTGGTTGATAAAGAGATAGTATACTCGTAACTAGTATGTATGTATAAAGAAAGAAAAAAAAACCACGGTTAGGTGGTATATACAATTATGGACGGGCTGCCGAGTGCCGACACAGAGGTAGCCACAGCCGTGAACTACCGCACTGTACTGTGTCTGCTGCTAATATATAGACTGGTTGATAAAGAGATAGTATACTCGTAACTAGTATGTATGTATAAAGAAAGAAAAAAAAAACACGGTTAGGTGGTATATACAATTATGGACGGGCTGCCGAGTGCCGACACAGAGGTAGCCACAGCCGTGAACTACCGCACTGTACTGTGTCTGCTGCTAATATATAGACTGGTTGATAAAGAGATAGTATACTCGTAACTAGTATGTATGTATAAAGAAAGAAAAAAAAACCACGGTTAGGTGGTATATACAATTATGGACGGGCTGCCGAGTGCCGACACAGAGGTAGCCACAGCCGTGAACTACCGCACTGTACTGTGTCTGCTGCTAATATAGACTGGTTGATAAAGAGATAGTATACTCGTAACTAGTATGTATGTATAAAGAAAGAAAAAAAAACCACGGTTAGGTGGTATATACAATTATGGACGGGCTGCCGAGTGCCGACACAGAGGTAGCCACAGCCGTGAACTACCGCACTGTACTGTGTCTGCTGCTAATATAGACTGGTTGATAAAGAGATAGTATACTCGTAACTAGTATGTATGTATAAAGAAAGAAAAAAAAAACACGGTTAGGTGGTATATACAATTATGGACGGGCTGCCGAGTGCCGACACAGAGGTAGCCACAGCCGTGAACTACCGCACTGTACTGTGTCTGCTGCTAATATATAGACTGGTTGATAAAGAGATAGTATACTCGTAACTAGTATGTATGTATAAAGAAAGAAAAAAAAACCACGGTTAGGTGGTATATACAATTATGGACGGGCTGCCGAGTGCCGACACAGAGGTAGCCACAGCCGTGAACTACCGCACTGTACTGTGTCTGCTGCTAATATATAGACTGGTTGATAAAGAGATAGTATACTCGTAACTAGTATGTATGTATAAAGAAAGAAAAAAAAACCACGGTTAGGTGGTATATACAATTATGGACGGGCTGCCGAGTGCCGACACAGAGGTAGCCACAGCCGTGAACTACCGCACTGTACTGTGTCTGCTGCTAATATAGACTGGTTGATAAAGAGATAGTATACTCGTAACTAGTATGTATGTATAAAGAAAGAAAAAAAAACCACGGTTAGGTGGTATATACAATTATGGACGGGCTGCCGAGTGCCGACACAGAGGTAGCCACAGCCGTGAACTACCGCACTGTACTGTGTCTGCTGCTAATATATAGACTGGTTGATAAAGAGATAGTATACTCGTAACTAGTATGTATGTATAAAGAAAGAAAAAAAAACCACGGTTAGGTGGTATATACAATTATGGACGGGCTGCCGAGTGCCGACACAGAGGTAGCCACAGCCGTGAACTACCGCACTGTACTGTGTCTGCTGCTAATATATAGACTGGTTGATAAAGAGATAGTATACTCGTAACTAGTATGTATGTATAAAGAAAGAAAAAAAAAACACGGTTAGGTGGTATATACAATTATGGACGGGCTGCCGAGTGCCGACACAGAGGTAGCCACAGCCGTGAACTACCGCACTGTACTGTGTCTGCTGCTAATATATAGACTGGTTGATAAAGAGATAGTATACTCGTAACTAGTATGTATGTATAAAGAAAGAAAAAAAAACCACGGTTAGGTGGTATATACAATTATGGACGGGCTGCCGAGTGCCGACACAGAGGTAGCCACAGCCGTGAACTACCGCACTGTACTGTGTCTGCTGCTAATATATAGACTGGTTGATAAAGAAATAGTATACTCGTAACTAGTATGTATGTATAAAGAAAGAAAAAAAAACCACGGTTAGGTGGTATATACAATTATGGACGGGCTGCCGAGTGCCGACACAGAGGTAGCCACAGCCGTGAACTACCGCACTGTACTGTGTCTGCTGCTAATATAGACTGGTTGATAAAGAGATAGTATACTACTAATATTATATATACTGGTGGTCAGGTCACTGGTCACTAGTCACACTAGCAGTGGCACTCCTGCAGCAAAAGTGTGCACTGTTTAATTTTAATATAATATTATGTACTCCTGGCTCCTGCTATAACCTATAACTGGCACTGCAGTAGTGCTCCCCAGTCTCCCCCACAATTATAAGCTGTGTGAGCTGAGCAGTCAGACAGATATATAATATATATAGATGATGCAGCACACTGGCCTGAGCCTGAGCAGTGCACACAGATATGGTATGTGACTGACTGAGTCACTGTGTGTATCGCTTTTTTCAGGCAGAGAACGGATATATTAAATAAACTGCACTGTGTGTCTGGTGGTCACTCACTATATAATATATTATGTACTCCTGGCTCCTGCTATAACCTATAACTGGCACTGCAGTAGTGCTCCCCAGTCTCCCCCACAATTATAAGCTGTGTGAGCTGAGCAGTCAGACAGATATATATAATATTATTTATATATAGATAATAGATGATGCAGCACACTGGCCTGAGCCTGAGCAGTGCACACAGATATGGTATGTGACTGAGTCACTGTGTGCTGTGTATCGCTTTTTTCAGGCAGAGAACGGATTATAAATAAAACTGGTGGTCACTGGTCACTATCAGCAAAACTCTGCACTGTACTGAGTACTCCTAATGCTCCCCAAAATTAGTAAATCAAGTGTCTCTCTAATCTATTCTAAACGGAGAGGACGCCAGCCACGTCCTCTCCCTATCAATCTCAATGCACGTGTGAAAATGGCGGCGACGCGCGGCTCCTTATATAGAATCCGAGTCTCGCGATAGAATCCGAGCCTCGCGAGAATCCGACAGCTTCATGATGACGTTCGGGTGCGCTCGGGTTAACCGAGCAAGGCGGGAAGATCCGAGTTGCTCGGACCCGTGAAAAAAAACATGAAGTTCTGGCGGGTTCGGATTCAGAGAAACCGAACCCGCTCATCTCTATCCGGAACTTCAAGAAATTATGTCAGAGGACCCATGGCCTCTACCGCTCAGACAAGACCTGCTGCAGCAGGGGCCCTGTCTGTTCCAAGACTTACCGCGGCTACGTTTGACGGCATGGCGGTTGAACACCGGATCCTGAAGGAAAAGGGCATTCCGGAGGAAGTCATTCCTACGCTGATTAAGGCTAGGAAAGAAGTAACCGCAAACCATTATCACCGCATATGGCGAAAATATGTTGCGTGGTGTGAGGCCAGGAAGGCCCCAACGGAAGAATTTCAGCTGGGCCGGTTCCTGCACTTCCTACAGTCAGGGGTGACTATGGGCCTAAAATTGGGTTCCATTAAGGTCCAGATTTCGGCTCTATCGATTTTCTTCCAGAGAGAATTGGCTTCACTACCTGAAGTTCAGACTTTTGTTAAGGGAGTGCTGCATATTCAGCCCCCTTTTTGTGCCTCCAGTGGCACCTTGGGATCTCAACGTGGTGTTGGATTTCCTAAAGTCACATTGGTTTGAGCCACTGAAAACCGTGGATTTGAAATATCTCACGTGGAAAGTGGTCATGTTATTGGCTTTGGCTTCGGCCAGGCGTGTTTCAGAATTGGCGGCTTTGTCATGTAAAAGCCCTTATCTGATTTTCCATATGGATAGGGCAGAATTGAGGACTCGTCCCCAGTTTCTCCCCAAAGTGGTATCAGCTTTTCATCTGAACCAACCTATCGTGGTGCCTGCGGCTACAAATGACTTGGAGGCTTCCAAGTTGTTGGATGTAGTCAGGGCCCTGAAAATTTATGTTTCCAGGACAGCTGGAGTCAGAAAGACTGACTCGCTCTTTATCCTGTATGCGCCCAACAAGTTGGGTGCACCTGCTTCAAAGCAGACTATTGTTTGCTGGATCTGTAGTACGATTCAGCTTGCACATTCTGCGGCTGGACTGCCGCATCCTAAATCAGTAAAAGCCCATTCCACGAGTAAAGTGGGCTCTTCGTGGGCGGCTGCCCGAGGGGTCTCGGCTCTTCAACTTTGCCGAGCTGCAACTTGGTCAGGGGCAAACACGTTTGCAAAATTCTACAAATTTGATACCCTGGCTGAGGAGGACCTTGAGTTCTCTCATTCGGTGCTGCAGAGTCATCCGCACTCTCCCGCCCGTTTGGGAGCTTTGGTATAATCCCCATGGTCCTTATGGAGTCCCCAGCATCCACTTAGGACGTTAGAGAAAATAAGAATTTACTCACCGGTAATTCTATTTCTCATAGTCCGTAGTGGATGCTGGGCGCCCATCCCAAGTGCGGATTGTCTGCAATACTTGTATATAGTTATTGCTTAACTAAAGGGTTATTGTTGAGCCATCTGTTGAGAGGCTCAGTTGTTATCATACTGTTAACTGGGTATTGTATCACGAGTTATACGGTGTGATTGGTGTGGCTGGTATGAGTCTTACCAGTGGCGTAAGTTCGTCACAGTCGCCCGGAGGCAAGATAAATATTGGTGCCCCCCTATTTCCTATATTAAGATAAATATATGTATGTATGTATGTGTGCGTGTGTGTGTGTATATGTGTGTGTGTGTGTGTGTGTGTGTGTGTGTGTGTGTGTGTGTGTATGGAGTGTTCTGAAAAAAAATTATATACTGTATTTATACATTTAATTGTCTTTTATTTTAAATCACACATTTCTTAGCAGTCATACCCAGGATTAGAACCCATGACCTGTTACACTAACAGCAGACACTTTACTGATGGAGTTATTTGCTCCTGTAGAGGAGAATTCTAACTATATGAAGTTACGTGTAATTGTCAGAGAAGTAGCTTCATATAGTTAGAATTCTCATATTTCCTATACAGGAGCAAACAGCTTCATCAGTAAGGTGCCGCATCCAGTGTAATAGGTTGTGGTTTCTAATCCTGGGTATGACACTTGTAAAATGTGTATATTCAGTATAATAAAGAGGGTGCGATTTGTAAGGTGCAGGGACCAGTGAGGAAGTCGGCCACTGAAAAGACAGCGGCAGCTATCAATTAACTTAATTCACTGGTGTCACAGAATGGGAGGAGAGGTGCCCCCCTTCAGAGCAGGAGCCCGGCGGCAGATGACTCCGTTGCCTCCCAGAGTTCTGCCTCTGAGTCTTACCCGGGATTCAAAATCCTTCCTAATTGTGTCAGCTCTTCCGGGCACAGTATCCTAACTGAGGTCTGGAGGAGGGTTTTAGTGGGAGGAGCCAGTGCACACCAGTAGTCTAAAAGCTTTCTTTATAGTTGTGCCCAGTCTCCTGCGGAGCCGCTAATCCCCATGGTCCTTACGGAGTCCCCAGCATCCACTACGGACTATGAGAAATAGAATTACCGGTGAGTAAATTCTTATTTTTTATTACCTTGTACATGAAAAAGTGCCAGCCAATCAGGTCCTAACTTCCATGTCACAGGCTGTGTTTGAAAAATGACAGGAGCTGATTGGCTGGTACTTTTTCACTCTCCATTTTATCACTTTCCAAGAGATGATGCATCTGGTCCAGAGAGGTTTTGTTAAATTGCTCCAGTAATTTATCTCTTCTCGCTGCAAATAGCTGTGATACAGGTCATACTTAACCGGGCAAAAGTGCATGGGACATAAATAGACCCTTTAATATGAGAGGCGAGAGAGAGGGATGTTTTCTCCTTGTTTTACGGGATGGTTATTAGTTGGCCCACAGGACTGCCCAAGCCTGGGTGTTACGTTTCCCTAAAATATTCCTGTAATGCTATTTGTGCACCAAAAGGATCAAGGGGCTGAACAGTAAAGACTCGATGAATGTACAGGTTGTATTTGTCCTACAGTATATATGAATAACGTATAAAGTATTTTTTGATAGGTCAAAGTCCAACCAAGATATTTGTGAAGTGACTAATGATTAATTGATAAGCCCACATGTGTACTAATCATTATCCTTGTCTTTAAGAAACATGGGATATCCAATTTGCCCCGGTATTTTACCGGGGCTAATTGTCCCGCAGGGGGCTAGCTAATTAACCCTGATAAGCCGCGGCACGCGCCGGCTTATCAGGGATTTTGTTTCACCTGCCTCCGGCAGGCGAAGCAGAATCCCCGGAAACAGCCCCGTTTTCATCCGAAAACGGGGCGGTTTCACACGAAAACGCACAGGTTTCACTGAACCTGTGTGTTTTCGGGAGAAGGTTTTTTTTTTTACAGCTAATCCATCTGGATAGCCTGTAAAAATAAATCGGTGAAACATCGGAAAAAAGCCAGAAAAACGTTTTTCCGCGGATAATTGAATATCCCCAATAGGGGTATATTTACTAAAGTGTGGTTGATGAAAGTGGAGATGTTGCCCACAGCAGCCAATCAGATTCTACTTATTATTTATCTAGCACCTTCTATAAGATAATAGCTAAAATCTGATTGGTTGCTATGGGTTACTTTTGGAAACCCACGCTTTAGTAAATACACCCTATACAGTAGAGCAAAAACCACTGTAACTGGTGGTGGGAAGGTGAGTGTGTCTATGGTAAAACAGGGGCATCATCAGCCATCCAACATGAAAGCAGGAGTTGGTGTCTTTGTAGAAATATCTAGACAGTCAACACTTGGAAACCACCCATGACCATGATTCACCATTTACTTTAACATAAACTACATTAAGGACTCCCACCAATTTTTGGTGTCTTGCTGTCTTCTTGAGACAAGTTCTTGGAAGGAGGAACTTGGAAAGAAGTCCTCTGACTAAAAGTATATATAGTATGGAGGTGTCCTGCCCAAGGGATGCTCCTGGCAGATACCCTGCAGCCTGTGGAGCTCAACTTCCCATCATCGGTTATCAGCCCCGTCCCCTATGTGTGACATCATGACGTCATGGGTTTAGGGTGCAGGGCCGGCACAGGACGCACTGCCACCCTGTTGCGGTACTATTAATACAAAAGAAAATACTACAAGAGTATGGCACTATGTTGGGGCACTCATATATGTACCTCGACTTTACCCATATTGTATTAAACGCAAATATAAAACTTAACTTTTATTATATACCATAAAATTGGAGTGTATTCACTGCTGAATTTTAAAAGGCGAAATATTAACAAACTTCACATATAAACATACAACAAAACAAAATTTTAATTGTAAAAGTTTCTGCATATATACTGGGACGCAGCTCCTGATCAATTATCCATATTCTGATAAATGATGTCAATGGTTGTCTACAAGGTGATAGGGATAGGCAAGGCCTTTAGGTGTATTTCTGGGTTCTGCTGTCCTGCATCTCCTCGAGCATTGAATGCTGGATGAGAGACCCCTACTCACACCAGCCAATGTAATTACAGATAGTTTGGGGGTGTAAAGGTGTGTCCAATAATTTCTGCTTTTGGCTAATGACAGTATGTCAGCGCAGCCAATGAGAAAACATATAGGTACTTCTAAGTCCCAATATTGAAAGTGAGAATCAAGAATTGAGAGTAGAAAACATATATTATTTAATTAATTGTAAAGTATAATCTGTGCTCTATCTTGCAATATAATCCATAAGTTTGTAAACATATAAGTGATATTAGTCACAAGGCAAGCAAATGATCCTCAAAAAAAAATAAAAAAATCTATTCACTTGAGTAATACGGTATGTGCGGTACTTGTGAATGTCTCTATCACGCCTCTAGTCGGAGTGGCTATTATTCCGCTCGCTATATGATCTTTAGAGATGCTATAATGTGAATTTTAATTATAACGGAAACACCAATGAAATTGGAAAGACAGGCAAGGCCTTTGGATATTTCTCGTGGTTCTGTTTCCCTGCATGTGCTATCGCATTATATGCGTGATGAGACCCTTACTCATATCAGCCTTTGGAAAAAATAGACAATGCCAGGGTGTATTTGTTATGCCGGATAGTTTCTGCTTTTGGCTGATGATATTATATCAGTGCAGCCAATGAGAGAACTAATGGCATTCCAACCCTGGTGTTGAAAATAATAAGAATTTACTTACCGATAATTCTATTTCTCATAGTCCGTAGTGGATGCTGGGGACTCCGAAAGGACCATGGGGAATAGCGGCTCCGCAGGAGACTGGGCACAAAGTAAAAGCTTTAGGACTACCTGGTGTGCACTGGCTCCTCCCCCTATGACCCTCCTCCAAGCCTCAGTTAGGATACTGTGCCCGGACGAGCGTACACAATAAGGAAGGATTTTGAATCCCGGGTAAGACTCATACCAGCCACACCAATCACACCGTACAACTTGTGATCTGAACCCAGTTAACAGCATGATAACAGCGGAGCCTCTGAAAAGATGGCTCACAACAACAATAACCCGATTTTTGTAACAATAACTATGTACAAGTAATGCAGACAATCCGCACTTGGGATGGGCGCCCAGCATCCACTACGGACTATGAGAAATAGAATTATCGGTAAGTAAATTCTTATTTTCTCTAACGTCCTAGTGGATGCTGGGGACTCCGAAAGGACCATGGGGATTATACCAAAGCTCCCAAACGGGCGGGAGAGTGCGGATGACTCTGCAGCACCGAATGAGAGAACTCCAGGTCCTCCTCAGCCAGGGTATCAAATTTGTAGAATTTAGCAAACGTGTTTGCCCCTGACCAAGTAGCTGCTCGGCAAAGTTGTAAAGCCGAGACCCCTCGGGCAGCCGCCCAAGATGAGCCCACTTTCCGTGTGGAATGGGCTTTTACAGATTTTGGCTGTGGCAGGCCTGCCACAGAATGTGCAAGCTGAATTGTACTACAAATCCAACGAGCAATCGTCTGCTTAGAAGCAGGAGCACCCAGCTTGTTGGGTGCATACAGGATAAACAGCGAGTCAGATTTTCTGACTCCAGCCGTCCTGGAAACATATATTTGCAGGGCCCTGACTACGTCCAGCAACTTGGAATCCTCCAAGTCCCTAGTAGCCGCAGGCACCACAATAGGTTGGTTTAAGTGAAATGCTGAAACCACCTTAGGGAGAAATTGAGGACGAGTCCTCAATTCTGCCCTGTCCGTATGAAAAATTAGGTAAGGGCTTTTATAGGATAAAGCCGCCAATTCTGATACACGCCTGGCTGAAGCCAGGGCTAACAGCATTACCACTTTCCATGTGAGATATTTCAAGTCCACAGTGGTGAGTGGTTCAAACCAATATGATTTTAGGAATCCCAACACTACATTGAGATCCCAAGGTGCCACTGGAGGCACAAAAGGAGGCTGTATATGCAGTACTCCCTTGACAAACGTCTGAACTTCAGGAACAGAAGCTAGTTCTTTTTGGAAGAATATCGACAGGGCCGAAATTTGAACCTTAATGGACCCTAATTTGAGGCCCATAGACAGTCCTGTTTGCAGGAAATGCAGGAATCGACCCAGTTGAAATTCCTCCGTAGGGGCCTTCCTTGCCTCGCACCACGCAACATATTTACGCCAAATACGGTGATAATGTTGTACGGTTACATCCTTCCTGGCTTTGATCAGGGTAGGGATGACTTCATCCGGAATGCCTTTTTCCTTCAGGATCCGGCGTTCAACCGCCATGCCGTCAAACGCAGCCGCGGTAAGTCTTGGAACAGACATGGTCCCTGCTGGAGCAGGTCCTGACTTAGAGGTAGAGGCCACGGGTCTTCCGTGAGCATCTCTTGAATTTCCGGGTACCAAGTCCTTCTTGGCCAATCCGGAGCCACGAGTATAGTCTTTACTCCTCTCCTTCTTATGATTCTCAGTACTTTTGGTATGAGAGGAAGAGGAGGGAACACATACACTGACCGGTACACCCACGGTGTTACCAGGGCGTCCACAGCTATTGCCTGAGGGTCCCTTGACCTGGAGCAATATCTGTCCAGTTTTTTGTTGAGGCGAGACGCCATCATGTCCACCTTTGGTTTTTCCCAACGGTTTACAATCATGTGGAAGACTTCTGGGTGAAGTCCCCACTCCCCCGGGTGAAGATCGTGTCTGCTGAGGAAGTCTGCTTCCCAGTTGTCCACTCCCGGAATGAACACTGCTGACAGTGCTATCACATGATTTTCCGCCCAGCGAAGAATCCTTGCCACTTCCGTCATTGCCCTCCTGCTTCTTGTGCCGCCCTGTCTGTTTACGTGGGCGACTGCCGTGATGTTGTCCGACTGGATCAATACTGGCTGACCCTGAAGCAGAGGCCTTGCCTGACTTAGGGCATTGTAAATGGCCCTTAGTTCCAGGATATTTATGTGAAGTGACGTTTCCATGCTTGACCACAAGCCCTGGAAATTTTTTCCCTGTGTGACTGCTCCCCAGCCTCTCAGGCTGGCATCCGTGGTCACCAGGACCCAATCCTGAATGCCGAATCTGCGGCCCTCTAGGAGATGAGCACTCTGTAACCACCACAGGAGAGACACCCTTGTCCTTGGAGACAGGGTTATCCGCTGATGCATTTGAAGATGCGATCCGGACCATTTGTCTAGCAGATCCAACTGAAAAGTTCTTGCGTGGAATCTGCCGAATGGAATCGCTTCGTAAGAAGCCACCATCTTTCCCAGGACCCTTGTGCACTGATGCACTGACACCTGGCCTGGTCTTAGGAGTTTCCTGACTAGGTCGGATAACTCCCTGGCTTTCTCTTCCGGGAGAAACACCTTTTTCTGTACTGTGTCCAGAATCATCCCTAGGAACAGCAGACGTGTCGTCGGAATCAGCTGCGATTTTGGAATATTTAGAATCCATCCGTGCTGTCGTAGTACTATTTGAGATAGTGCTACTCCGACCTCTAACTGTTCTCTGGACCGTGCCCTTATCAGGAGATCGTCCAAGTAAGGGATAATTAAGACGCCTTTTCTTCGAAGAAGAATCATCATTTCGGCCATTACCTTGGTAAAGACCCGGGGTGCCGTGGACAATCCAAACGGCAGCGTCTGAAACTGATAGTGACAGTTCTGTACCACAAACCTGAGGTACCCTTGGTGAGAAGGGCAAATTGGGACATGGAGGTAAGCATCCTTGATGTCCAGAGACACCATGTAGTCCCCTTCTTCCAGGTTCGCTATCACTGCTCTGAGTGACTCCATCTTGAACTTGAACCTTTTTATGTAAGTGTTCAAGGTTTTC
This sequence comes from Pseudophryne corroboree, assembly GCF_028390025.1. NCBI lineage: Eukaryota > Metazoa > Chordata > Amphibia > Anura > Myobatrachidae > Pseudophryne > Pseudophryne corroboree. The sequence goes on from NC_086445.1 coordinate 66,436,216, forward strand.
AGATTTAAAATGGGTCTCACCGAGCCGTCCGGCTTCGGTACCACAAACAGCGTGGAGTAATACCCCTTTCCCTGTTGTAGGAGGGGTACCTTGATTATCACTTGCTGGGAATACAGCTTGTGAATGGCTTCCAATACCGCCTCCCTGTCGGGGGTAGACGTTGGTAAAGCAGACTTCAGGAACCGGCGAGGGGGAGACGTCTCGAATTCCAATTTGTACCCCTGAGATACTACCTGCAGGATCCAGGGGTCCACTTGCGAGTGAGCCCACTGCGCGCTGAAATTCTTGAGACGGGCCCCCACCGTGCCTGAGTCCGCTTGTAAGGCCCCAGCGTCATGCTGAGGACTTGGCAGAAGCGGGGGAGGGCTTCTGTTCGTGGGAAGAAGCTGTCTGTTGCAGTCTTTTTCCCCTTCCTCTGCCCCGGGGCAGATATGAGTGGCCTTTTGCCCGCTTGCCCTTATGGGGACGAAAGGACTGAGCCTGAAAAGACGGTATCTTTTTCTGCTGCGAGGTGACTTGGGGTAAAAAGGTGGATTTCCCAGCCGTTGTCGTGGCCACCAGGTCCGATAGACCGCCCCCAAATAACTCCTCCCCTTTATACGGCAATACTTCCATATGCCGTTTGGAATCCGCATCCCCTGACCACTGTCGCGTCCATAATCCTCTTCTGGCAGAAATGGACATCGCACTTACTCTTGATGCCAGAGTGCAAATGTCTCTCTGTGCATCTCGCATATATAGGAATGCATCCTTTAAATGCTCTATAGTCAATAATATATTGTCCCTGTCCAGGGTATCAATATTTTCAGTCAGGGAATCCGACCAAGCCACCCCAGCACTGCACATCCAGGCTGAGGCGATTGCTGGTCGCAGTATAACACCAGTATGTGTGTATATACTTTTAAGGATATTTTCCAGCCTCCTATCTGCTGGCTCCTTAAGGGCGGCCGTTTCTGGAGACGGTAACGCCACTTGTTTTGATAAGCGTGTGAGCGCCTTATCCACCCTAGGGGGTGTTTCCCAACGAGCCCTAACCTCTGGTGGGAAGGGATATAGTGCCAATAATTTTTTAGAAATTAGCAGTTTTTTATCGGGGGTAACCCACGCTTCATCACACACTTCATTCAATTCATCTGATTCAGGAAAAACTACGGGTAGTTTTTTCACACCCCACATAATACCCCTTTTTGTGGTACTTGCAGTATCAGAGATGTGCAAAACCTCCTTCATTGCCGTGATCATGTAACGTGTGGCCCTACTGGAAAATACGTTTGTTTCTTCACCGTCGACACTGGAGTCAGTGTCTGTGTCTGGGTCCGTGTCGACCCACTGAGGTAACGGGCGTTTAATAGCCCCTGACGGTGTTTGAGACGCCTGGACAGGCACTAACTGAGCTGCCGGCTGTCTCATGTCGTCAACCGTTTTCTGTAACGTGCCGACACTGTCACGTAATTCCTTAATTACGGCCATCCATTCAGGTGTCGACTCCCTAGGGTGTGACATCACCATTATAGGCAATTGCTCCGCCTCCACATCATTTTCCTCCTCATACATGTCGACACACACGTACCGACACCCAGCACACACACAGGGAATGCTCTGATAGAGGACAGGACCCACTTAGCCCCTTGGGGAGACAGAGGGAGAGTTTGCCAGCACACACCAGAGCGCTATATATGTATAGGGACAACCTTACAATAAGTGTCTATCCCTTATAGCTGCTTATATCTGTTATTTTGTCAAATAAGTGCCCCCCTCTCTTTTTTACCCTGTTTCTGTAGTTGCAGGATGCAGGGGAGATTCTGGGAGCCTTCCTACCAGCGGAGCTGTGTGGGAAAAATGGCGCTGTGTGCTGAGGAGATAGGCCCCGCCCCCTTCACGGCGGGCTCTTCTCCCGCTTTTTTCTGGAAAACTGGCAGGGGTTAAATACATCCATATAGCCCAGGAGCTATATGTGATGTATTTTTTGCCAAATAAGGTAAATTCATTGCTTCCCAGGGCGCCCCCCCCCAGCGCCCTGCACCCTCAGTGACCGAAGTGTGAAGTGTGCTGAGAGCAATGGCGCACAGCTGCAGTGCTGTGCGCTACCTTATGAAGACAGGAAAGTCTTCTGCCGCCGATTTATGGACCTCTTCTTGCTTCAGCATCTGTAAGGGGGCCGGCGGCGCGGCTCCGGGACCCATCCATGGCTGGGCCTGTGATCGTCCCTCTGGAGCTAATGTCCAGTAGCCTAAGAAGCCCAATCCACTCTGCACGCAGGTGAGTTCGCTTCTTCTCCCCTTAGTCCCTCGATGCAGTGAGCCTGTTGCCAGCAGGTCTCACTGAAAATAAAAAACCTATTTAAACTTTTACTCTAAGCAGCTCAGGAGAGCCACCTAGATTGCACCCTTCTCGTTCGGGCGCAAAATCTTAACTGAGGCTTGGAGGAGGGTCATAGGGGGAGGAGCCAGTGCACACCAGCTAGTCCTAAAGCTTTTACTTTGTGCCCAGTCTCCTGCGGAGCCGCTATTCCCCATGGTCCTTTCGGAGTCCCCAGCATCCACTAGGACGTTAGAGAAAAAGGAAGGGATGTTCTTAAGGAAAACTGCCCCCACTTTTAGTCAATTATTGTCTATACTCCGTTATACAAATGGTACAAAAATAACAATATTAACAGCTGTGTTAACAAGTAGACATCTAACTGCTGCTATACATACTGTATAAGACACTCCTCTCAGGAGATTTGATTCTACAACATCAGCTGCAACTTAATTAGATTCTACAAACATCAGGTGCAACTTTAATTGGAACGTCACTTATTGAATGCTTTTATCACCAACATTGCTCCTAGTAATTATGAATTGATAATAACACAGACTAGGTATAGAAATCACAATAAACATGTACTAAGTTTACAACATGACATTATATATTGCATACCTCCCAACATTACCCTCTCTAGGAGGAACAGAATGCTCTGCTCCTGGACTTTTCTCTTAATATATGATTGCCATCACCTGTGCTGTAACATCTTTCTTATCCATTAACCTGTTCCACACAGGTGCCGACAATCATACATTAAGAGGGAAGTCCAGAAGCAGAGCAATGTGTCTCTCCTGGAGAGGGTCAAGTTGGGAGGTATGTATATTGCGGCTATGAGCACAATGGCCCTCTGACTTAGGTTGCATGTGGCTTGCTCTTATTTGCCTTTGCGTGCCACCTTGAACACAGACAACCATAAATCATACCTCCCAACATGACCCCCTCCAGGAGGGAAACAATGCTCTGCTTCTGGACTTCTCTCTTAATTTATGATTGCCGGCACCTGTGTTGAACAGGTTAATGAATAAGAAAGGTGTTTCACCACAGGTGAGGGCAATCATAGTGTTTCACCACAGGTGAGGGCAATCATAAATTCAGAGAGAAGTCCAGGAGCAGAGCATTCTGTCCCTCCTGGAGAGGGTCATGTTGGGAGGTATGCATAAATGCAAAAATAATCAGAAAAATTTGTGCATGACCTGGTCAAATAAGAGTCAAAACTCTGGTCCAAACATTAGTATGACCGGAAAGGCTCTGCCTCACCCCACCGCATGTCACTGTTCCTGGGCCCCTACAGAGGCCCGTTCTTTAGTAATATGTATATCACTGACCTGGTTTGGAAGTGTTGTGGACTCGGGGTTTCTTCCGGTGACCGGGAAGAGGAACCGCTACTGGGTCGCAGTAGAGATGGCCGGATGTAGGTCTTCCTCATACAGGATTAGGACGGTAGGCAGGAGACACGGGTGGATGCTTGAAGGTTTCCTGAAAAACAAGACTTGTAAAGGTGCTGGTGAATTGGTGGAGAGTACCAAAAGCTTACTGTGAACGATGTTGAGGTGCTGGAGACACTGAGGTGCTAGAGGCACTGAAATGCTAGAGGTACTGTGGTGTTTGAAGGCGCTGAGGCGCTTAGAGACGTTGAGGTGCTTGGAGGCACGATGGTGCTGGAGGCACGGAGGTGCTGAGGCACGGAGGTGCTGGAGGCACGGAGGGGCTGGAGGCATGGAGGGGCTGAGTGCTGAGGCACGGAGGTGCTGGAGGTACGGAGGTGCTGAGGCACGGAGTTGCTGAGTGCTGAGGCACGGAGGTGCTGAGTGCTAAGGCACGGAGGCACGGAGGTGCTGAGTGCTGAGGCACGGAGGTGCTGAGTGCTGAGGCATGGAGGAGCTGAGTGCTGAGGCACGGAGGTGCTGAGTGCTGAGGCACGGAGGTGCTGAGGCACGGAGGAGCTGAGGCACGGAGGAGCTGAGTGCTGAGGCACGGAGGTGCTGAGGCACGGAGACACGGGACGCTGGAAGCATGGGACGCTGGAAGCACAGGACGCTGGAAGCACAGGATGCTGGAAGCACGGAATGCTGGAAGCACAGGAGCTCTGGAGATCACTGGTACGGTAGTAGCGATGATACTCAGGCGCCGGAGCTCTGCCCGGCGTCTGGATTTGTACTTCCCGCCAGCCCCTGATTGGAGAGGCGCCGATGACGTCACCCGTCCCCGGAGAAGTCGGACGCGCCCGCGACGTCCACCCTATGGACGCTGGACGGAGCGCCGGGCGACAGAAACCGTCAGCGGAGACGGCTGCCCGGGCAGCCAGCAGCCTCGGAGGGACAAGCCCGGTGGCCGCGGCGGGGATCTGACAGTACCCCCTCCTCTAGGAGTGGCCCCTGGACACTTCCCCGGTTTTGTAGGATGTCTAGAATGGAAAATCCGGACTAGTCGAGGAGCCGAGACCTCAGAAGCCTTTATCCAACTTCTCTCCTCCGGACCGTACCCTTTCCATTCCACCAGATATTGCAGATTCTTGTGAAGGTAACGAGAGTCCAGAATTGTTTTGATCTCGAAGTCTGTTACTGTTTCAGCTTCCACCGAGGTGGAACTAGAGGATTTTGAATGAAAACGATTAAGGACAAGAGGGCGAAGAAGAGAAACATGGAAGGCATTTGGAATACGCAGGTGAGAAGGTAAACCCAACTTACAGACCACAGGATTCAGGACTTGTAGCACAGGGTAAGGACCGATGAATCTTGGAGCAAACTTCATAGTGGGCACCTTTAAGCGGAGATTACGTGTGGACAGCCATACCCTATCACCAACCTTGTATTGAGGAGCGGCTCGTCGTTTCTTATCGGCGTAGAACTTGTATCGGACAGAGACTTTTTTAAGACTAGCATGTATTCCACGCCAAATTCGTCCGAAGTGTAGTAGAGTGGACATTACAGCTGGAACCTCTTCTATCGGAAAACTTGGTAATTCCGGAACACGTGGATGGAACCCATAGTTGACGAAGAATGGAGATTCACCAGTGGAAGAATGAAATGAATGGTTATGGGCAAACTCCGCCCAAGGTAACAACTCCACCCAGCTGTCCTGTGAAGGGGAGAGATAAAGACGAAGGAAAGTCTTAGATCTTGATTGACTCGTTCCGTTTGTCCATTCGTTTGGGGATGATAAGCGGATGAAAACTTAAATTTAATCTGTAAGGCCGAGCAGAGGGCTTTCCAAAACCTCGCGGTAAACTGTACCCCACGATCAGAGACTATTTTCTGAGGCAACCCGTGCAACCGAAAATGTTCTCGGATGAATAGTAGAGCTAGTTTCGGAGCTGTCGGTAGACCAGTCAATGGAACGAAGTGTGCCATCTTCGAAAAACGGTCGATGATCACCCAGACGGTGTTGCAACCTTTGGAACAGGGCAAGTCAGTGATGAAATCCATGGAAATGTGAGTCCAGGGTCTCACAGGGATAGGTAGAGGACGAAGCAACCCAGCAGGAGGCAGGCGAGGAGATTTATGTTGTGTACACTGTGGACAAGAATTAACGTAATCCTGTACATCTTTTCTCATGGTGTCCCACCAGTAAGACCTTTGCAGAAACTTGTACATCTTCTGGGCACCGGGATGACCAGAAAACTTGGAGTTATGGGCCCACTGTAGAATTCTTGGCCGAAATCTAGCTGATACGGACATTCTTCCAGGAGGAGGAGCTGTAGTAGTTAAAGCAGCGGAGACAGAAATTGGATTTAGAATTAAACTCCGCTCGAAAGATTCATCCTCGTCTGTGGAAATCTGTGAACGGGACAGCGCATCCGCTTTAGTATTGAGAGTCCTGGCCCGGTACTTGATAACAAAAGAAAATCGAGTAAAGAAAAGTGCCCATCTCGCTTGGCGAGGATTCAAGCATTGTGCGGATTTGATATACAACAAATTTTTGTGATCCGTGTAAATGGTAAACACATGTTTAGCCCCCTCCAAGAGATAGCTCCACTCTTCCAAGGCGGATTTAATTGCCAAAAGTTCCTGGTCTCCAATAGTGTAATTTCATTCGGCCGGAGAGAATTTCCGAGAGTGGAAGCCACACGGATGTAATTTCTTATCTGAGGAGTACTGAGAGAGAACGGCCCCAACTCCAACTGAAGATGCGTCAACCTCTAGGAAGAAAGGTTCATCGAAATTTGGTTGTTGGAGAACTGGAGCGGACATGAAAGCTAACTTCAAGTGGGAAAAGGCCTCAATAGCTTCAGGAGGCCACAAACTCGGATTAGAGCCCTTTCTCGTCAAGGCAGAAATGGGTGCAACAATGGTGGAGAAACCTCTAACGAATTTCCTGTAGTAATTCGCAAAGCCCAGGAATCTTTGTATTGCTTTTAAAGAGAGAGGCTGAGTCCAGTCACGAATGGCAGAGAGCTTCTCCGGATCCATGCGAAGCTCCGTCCCCGAGATGATATAACCGAGGAACGGAATTGATGTTACTTCGAAGGTACATTTGGAGAGCTTAGCATAGAGATGATTCTTTCGTAAACGGTGGAGCACTTCTTTGACTTGAGTCCTGTGTTCAACAAGATTTTTGGAAAAAATCAGTATGTCGTCCAAATATACCACAACACTCTGATATAACATGTCTCGGAAGATTTCGTTGACGAATCCCTGGAAAACAGCAGGAGCATTACTAAGGCCGAACGGCATCACCAGGTATTCGTAATGCCCATCCCGGGTATTGAAGGCGGTCTTCCATTCATCCCCTTCTCGGATGCGTATAAGATTATAAGCTCCCCTCAAGTCGAGTTTGGAGAAAACGCGGGCGCCACGAACCCTATCAAATAACTCTGTGATTAGTGGCAAGGGGTATTTATTCTTGATGGTGATATCGTTTAAGCCGCGGTAGTCGATACATGGTCTCAAACCCCCGTCCTTCTTCTTCACGAAAAAGAAGCCCGCTCCAGCAGGGGAGGAAGAGGAGTGAATGAATCCCTTGAGCAGATTGGACTTAATATAGTCCGACATAGCTTGAGTCTCGGGAAGTGACAGGGGATATGTGCGACCACGAGGTGGCGTCTTCCCTGGGACAAGGTCAATAGGACAGTCCCAAGGCCTATGAGGTGCTAACAGATCAGCTGCCTGTTCCGAAAACACATCTTTGAACCCTTGATACGCCTCCGGAATATGCTCTTCATCCGTCTTAGAAGAGACACGGAGCAGACAAACGGGAGTGAGACAGTTGTGTGACAAAAGGAACTCCAAGACAGAATTTGAGAAGACTTCCAGTCAATGTGGGGATTATGAATTTTAAGCCAAGGCATTCCAAGGACCAGACCGTGATGCATTTCTGGAATCACCAAGAGTTCCAGACTTTCTTGATGTAGAGCCCCGACCTGCAGCTTAACTGGCTCCATGCGCCACATTATGAGACCCTTGGAAATCCTAGTACCATTGATAGCCGTCAACGAAATAGGCCGCTCGATAGGCCGTAACTTTAAATCCATGCTTTGGACACAGGAGGAAGAAACAAAGTTCCCCGCAGCTCCGGAATCCAACAGGGCTTCACAAGACTTGGAGACTGAATTGGTGATTAAAGTTACAGGAAGCAAACAGTCCAAAATTGGAGAAGATTTAGTCGTGACCCCCAGCTTGACTCCTCCGGAACAAGCTAGGCCTGCCCATTTCCCGGACGGGATTTACAAAACTTGAGGAAATGATCTGCGGCTCCACAGTAAAGGCAAAGTTTACCCACACGACGACGCTGACGTTCTTCCGGAGACAGTCGGGATCGGTTAATTTGCATGGGTTCGTCCAAACTAGGCACAGCCACCGGTCTAGGAGTAGGATTCCGGAACCTGGAACGATCTGAACGGCTACGTTCTCTTCCACGCTCCTGCATCCGAAGATCCACCTTGACGCAAAGGGAAATCAACTCTTCTAATGGATCCGGCAGATCCCTTGTGACCAACTCATCTTTCAGCCGGTCGGAGAGACCGTTCCAGAAGGCAGCCCTCAGAGCGTCATTATTCCAGCGCAATTCAGAGGCAATGGTCTGGAAATGAACCACGTACTGACCCACGGAACGGGAGCCCTGACGAACACGGAGCAAGTCGGAAGAAGCAGTGCTCATCCTGCCGGACTCGTCGAAGATTCTTCGAAAGGACGTGATGAAGTTGGTGTAGTTGGAAACCACGGGATCAGATCATTCCCATAACGGAGACACCCAATCCAACGCTGACCCTTCAAGCAGGGAAATGATATACGCTACCTTAGAGCGATCCGAAGGGAAGTTATGAGAGAGCAGCTCGAAGTGCACCTTGCACTGATTTAGAAAACCACGGCAATTCTTTGGGTTCCCATTATAACGGGAAGGAGTAGGAAGCTGAAGACGTGACCTGGTACCAGCCGGAGGCTGGACATTACTGGAAACAGCAGCTGGAGCAGTTACGGGAACTGGAGCCAGAATTGCGGAGGCTAAGGATGCTTGAATTTGATCCAATCGGCCGGACAATTCCTGGAGATATTGCATCACCTGACCCTGTGTCGCCTCTTGAGACTGAACTCGGGAAGCCAAACTTTGGATGGCACTCGACTCTGTGTTCCGATCCCCCGGGTCCATGTGGCCTGAGTATACTATCACTGACCTGGTTTGGAAGTGTTGTGGACTCGGGGTTTCTTCCGGTGACCGGGAAGAGGAACCGCTACTGGGTCGCAGTAGAGATGGCCGGATGTAGGTCTTCCTCATACAGGATTAGGACGGTAGGCAGGAGGCACGGGTGGTTGCTTGAAGGTTTCCTGAAAAACAAGACTTGTAAAGGTGCTGGTGAATTGGTGGAGAGTACCAAAAGCTTACTGTGAACGATGTTGAGGTGCTGGAGGCACTGAGGTGCTAGAGGCACTGAAATGCTAGAGGTACTGTGGTGTTTGAAGGCGCTGAGGCGCTTAGAGACGTTGAGGTGCTTGGAGGCACGATGGTGCTGGAGGCACGGAGGTGCTGAGTGCTGAGGCACGGAGGTGCTGGAGGTACGGAGGTGCTGAGGCACGGAGTTGCTGAGTGCTGAGGCACGGAGGTGCTGAGGCACAGAGGAGCTGAGGCACGGAGGTGCTGAGGCACGGAGGTGCTGAGTGCTGAGGCACGGAGGTGCTGAGGCACGGAGACACGGGACGCTGGAAGCACGGGACGCTGGAAGCACGGGACGCTGGAAGCACAGGACGCTGGAAGCACAGGACGCTGGAAGCACGGAATGCTGGAAGCACGGAATGCTGGAAGCACAGGAGCTCTGGAGATCACTGGTACGGTAGTAGCGATGATACTCAGGCACCGGAGCTCTGCCCGGCGTCTGGATTTGTACTTCCCGCAAGCCCCTGATTGGAGAGGCGCTGATGACGCCACCCGTCCCCGGAGACGTCGGATGCGCCCGCGACGTCCACCCTATGGATGCCGGACGGAGCGCCGGGCGACAGAAACCGCCAGCGGGGACGGCCGCCCGGGCAGCCAGCAGCCTCGGAGGGACAAGCCCGGCGGCCGCGGCGGGGATCTGACAATGTACCTATGATTCTTACCCTCTCGGCGCGGGCGTACTAACAGAAGAGGGGCCCCGGGTGGGCCTCCTCCTCTCCACGGCACAGTAGGCTCCAGCATAGCGCGGCGGCCATTTTGGCTGTGATTACTGCTGCGGCTGTGCCGCCCGACGTGGGGCTCTGGAAAGGTAAGTATAAAGTGGGTACACTGTGGGCCCCCCTTGACCCAGGGGCCCCTGTGAACCGCACACATTGCACCCATGATAAAAACGCCAATGCCTCTAAGGGCCCATGAGTACAGCTCTCTATGGTGGTCATTCCGAGTTGATCGCTAGCTGCATTCGTTCGCTGTGCAGCGATGAGGCAAAAAAACGGCACTTCTGCGCATGCGGCGCAATGCGCATGCGCGTCGTACTATTACAACGAACGATGTCGTTTCACACAAGGTCTAGCGAAGCTTTTCAGTCGCACTGGTGGCCGCAGAGTGATTGACATGAAGTGGGCGTTTCTGGGTGTCAACTGACCGTTTTCAGGGAGTGTGCGGAAAAACGCAGGCGTGCCAGGAAAAACGCAGGCGTGGCTGGGCGAACGCAGGGCGTGTTTGTGACGTCAAAACAGGAACTGAATAGTCTGAAGTCATCGCAAGCGCTGAGTAGGTTTTCAGCTACTCTAAAACTGCACAAAAAAACTTTGTAGCTGCTCTGCGATCCTTTCCTTCGCACTTCTGCTAAGCTAAAATACACTCCCAGTGGGAGGCGGCATAGCGTTTGCACGGCTGCTAAAAACAGCTAGCGAGCGATCAACTCGGAATGACCACCCATGATTTCTTTTTGCAACCTTTCTTTAAGCTCTTCAGCTCAATGCAATTATTTATAGGCCTCTGCGTGCATCGTGACATTCAAAACAGACATCTTTGGTATTCATTGAGAGCAATATAACAAGAAGCACATTTTAAATATCCTCATCAAGAAACATGGCCTCTACCACATAAAGGCAGCATGTATGAGTCTCTTGTAAAGAAGAATCTTAAATCTTAAGGTTCCTTAAATCTCAGAAGCTGCGGTTTGGAGAAAGCCAGGCATAATTGCACACAATGGTAGATGCCGGGCTAAAATTAATATCAATTTAATATCCACGTTATGGATGAGAAATAAATCAAATGTGGTTTGTAGAGCTTGTAATAAAATACAGTCAGTGAAGGAGAAAATATAGAGCTAAATTCCTAGTCTATGGTGAAATTTTATTATGAAACTTCAAGCCGGTAATATATACTGAAAGGTGTGAAATTGTCTGGAACCGGTGATTGATGCTTGACTCAAAGCCATTGATGCCGCGATGCTGGAATTCTTACTTTAAATTCATATATATGTTACTGTATTGTAAACCTTCATTCATAAGAGGCCATAAAGTGTTTGCTGCGCTTTATAATAGTATAAAAATAATATATAAACTGTATATAGGTGGTCATTCCGAGTTGTTCGCTCTGTAATTTTCTTCGCATCGCAGCAATTTTCCGCTAATTGCGCATACGCAATGTTCGCACTGCGACTGCACCAAGTAAATTTGCTATGAAGATTGGTATTTTACTCACGGCATTACGAGGTTTTTTCGTTGTTCTGGAGATCGTAGTGTGATTGACAGGAAGTGGGTGTTTCTGGGCGGAAACTGGCCGTTTTATGGGAGTGTTTGAAAAAACGTTACCGTTTCTGGGAAAAACGCGGGAGTGGCTGGAGAAACGGAGGAGTGTCTGGGCGAACGCTGGGTGTGTTTGTGACGTCAAACCAGGAACGACAAGCACTGAACTGATCGCACTGGAAGAGTAAGTCTCGAGCTACTCAGAAACTGCACAGAGAAGTCTTTTCGCAATATTGCGAATCTTTCGTTCGCAATTTTGCTAAGCTAAGATTCACTCCCAGTAGGCGGCGGCTTAGCGTGTGCAAAGCTGCTAAAAGCAGCTTGCGAGCGAACAACTCGGAATGAGGGCCATATAGTGATGGCGTGTGTACGATTGAGCGGTTCTGCTTGAAATGCTTGATTTACTCTAGAAATCAATAGTTAAATAAAAATATGAGATTAATTCTTCCAAAAGGCTTCATGGGAAAAGAACGTCTGTTGAATCATGTCAATTATAAAGTTCCGTGATGAAGAAAAACAGAAAAGAAAGTCAGCTCTAACCAGTAATCATTGATCAGATACAGGAAGACATCATTGATCTCTATTGTGTGACGGACAGACTGTGCAAACAGGTTTCCTGCCAAACAGCGCAAACAAAAAAAATAGGACATGTGCTATTTTTTCTGCATTTAAGTTCTGTAATATGGATTTGACAGGACACACTTATGCGCAGCCTGTCCATTGCACGCTAGAGATAATGAGCCCTTTTGTTTTGCCTGTGGCCTGCCTTTGGCTACTGTTACAGGAACAGAACGCACAATTCAGTCGATGGATATAAACTTCATGCTGCTTGGTTATACCTTTAGAATGATTGCAAAATTAGGGTACTAAGGGGCCTATTTATCACCATCCGCATCCAGGATGCGGATGTCAGGTGATAAAATCGCCCCAACTCGCACTGCGATAATTGATTACATTGCACGGATGTATCAACTCTCGTGTGCAGGGACAGAGCCTGCGGTCAAGCTCTGTCCCTGCGATGATATTCTGCAGCATCATTGGGGTATTTTTCGGAAAAAATACCCCAATTTCCTGCTGCGCATGCGCCACCCCCGCCAACATCGCTGCTACCGCCGCCACCTGGTTGACCCCCCCCCATCGCGAATACCCCCGGGCGCCGCGGACCCCCCCGTCCCCCCCAGAAGATCAATATACTCACCGGTCCACGCTGTTCCTGCTGGGCTGCCCGGCGCCGGATCCTGTGCGCTGCGGTGATCCCCGGTGCTGTATAGTGCGCTGCTGCTTTGCAGAGTCACTTTACTGCATCGGGGTCACTTTGCAGCACATGGGGGACTCAGCACCCGGCAGCGCTCACCGGCTTCCTGGACAGGTGAGTATGGGGTTTTATTTTTGTGTGTTTTTTGTTTTTTTTACACTGTGATCAGCTTGTGTGTCCATCCAGAGGCAGAACTCTGGGAGGCAATGGAGTCAGCTGCCGCCGGGCTCCTGCTTTGAAGGGGGGCACCTCCATATGTTCAGTGACATTAATCAATTAAGTTAATTGACAGCAGACGGTATTCCTTCCGTAGCCGACTTCCCCACTAGTCACTGCACCTTACAAATCACACCTTCTTTATTATAGATACACTGGAAGCAGACAACTTACTGATGAAGCTATTTGCTCCTATAAAGGAAGCATGAGAATTCTAACTATATGAAGTTATTTCTCTGACAATTACAAGTAACTTCATATAGTTAGAATTCTCATACTTCCTATGCAAGAGCAGATATCTCCATCAGTAAGGTGCATGCTTCCAGTGTAATAGGTTGTGGGTTCTAATCCTGGATATGACACTTGCAAATTAATTGTCAGAGAAATAATCAGCATTGTGAGTGACTGAGCAGATCTATGTAGTGTGGTTGGACCCCTACATAGTTCCGCCTAGTTGCAACGGTTTTGTAGTAGCTTCATATAGTTAGAATCTGTAGACTTGCTATGCAGGAGCAAATGTGTGTGTATATATATATATAACTATATATATATATATATATATATACCTATATATATATATATATGGGGGGCACCAATATTTTCCTTGCCTCCGGGACAAACTTACGCCACTATGTCCATCGGTCACACAAAGCTGATCACTCTGCCGGGTCCCCGCTCAGCTTTCTCTGCCAGGGGCAAAGAAAACTGGACAACACGGTGCTTTTCGCAGTGCTGCCCTGTAAACTCGCCAGCCTGAGCTGGTGAGATTATCACAGGGCACACTGCAGTATTTTTTCACATTTTTTTTTTTTAGTAAATTCGGCCACATCACATTTCCCATTATAAGTATGGGGAACGCGATGTGGGTTACTGAAAAAAAGTGAATGAAAGGGTTTGGAGCAGTTTTTCATGAAAACTGCTTCAAATGCCCTTTAATACATTCAGGTGATACTAAAATAATGTGAAAAAGGGTGTTTTTCACATTATTTTAGAAAAATAATTTTAATAACTAGACCCCTAAGATTGTTGGTACTAGGCTAGACTTGGGGCCTGCAACTGCTTTAGCGACTTTTGCCATGTTACGTCTGTGACTTTATACTAAAGCAAGACCCAGCCCTTCCCCTGTTATACTGCTGTGCGTCTGAGTGTGCAAGGTCTGAGACGGCCGACTTGATCGACTTTCAACACTGTAGTACCGTCTTGTGCGTCTACAGAACGCAACAATCTGTCGCACCATCAAAACTTTCACCCTGTGTTAGGTGATTCTCCAACATAGTATGGCCTCCAATGTGAGTGATTAAGCGGCTGAGTTTATTACAGCGACTCATCTGTGACTCTCTCATAACACATTAAGATGGACCATCTTCGGGCGTCCGCTTAGCCATCAACCACTGCACAGGAACAGCCGATACATTTTCAAGATATTTCTGAGACCGCATTTCATATGCTACGGCGGACAGACTTTGGAAGGGTGTTTGGTGCTATGTCTATCTATCTATCTATCTATCTATCTATCTATCTATCCGGGGGCATATCTAGAGAGGAGGGGACCCGTGTGCAGACTCTGTGTGTGGTCCCCCTCCTCTCCTGTAGCCGTTGCGCCGCTGCTAACGCTCTGAGCGCTGTAGACTCTGGCACAGTGCCAGAGTCTACAGCGATGCGCAGGACTCTGAAAAATCGCAGCCGCGCCATTTTTTGGGAGTCCTGCGCATGCGCTGTAGACTCTGGCACTGTGCCAGAGTCTCTAGTGGTCAGTGCTCTAGCAGAGGCGCGACGGCTACAGGAGAGGAGGGGGCCCACACACGGTCAGCGATGGACCCCCTGGAAAGGTAAGTATAGGAGAAATGGGTGCAGTGTGTGCGGTGTGTGCCCCCCCCGGGACTCAGGGGCCTAGAAATGCCAATGTATCTATCTATCTATCTATCTATCTATCTATCTATCTATCTATCTATCTATCTATCTATCTATCTGTCTATCTATCTATCTTATAAATGAGAACATCTGCTTGTCTGATTGCGATAAACCCTGAAAACACTGATCTGATTGCGATTCATTCTTCTGTAGGTAGTTTTCCCAGGCAGGTTTTACGGTAAGTATCATTACGACTGGTCATCAGGGGCCTGTGGGTGGAGCTCCGCATGGAGGGGTCCCGTGCACTGCTCTCTGCAAGTTGGCAGCGATAGGCTTACGTACCTCAATAGCGACTGATCAGAACATCACGGCACATGTGTACTGTGTACCGTGATAGACTTATTCATAATTAAGCGTTGTTAATTAATGTTAATATGTTACATAAACATGTACCATGAACCCTGCCATAATCATCATGATGGTTGTAAGTCTACTTTTCAGTTTGCCGCATCCTAGTTCTGATTTTATTGAATCAAGTTTTATGGTATTATTGCTGAATCAGAGAAAGGAGAAATGTTTACGGAGCGTATTAGAAGAAGAGCACAGAGTATATTTGATCAGGCTTATGTCGCTTTCTTTTTAAACTTTTTCTTTGTAGAATCTTTTGTTGGCAAACATTTTGCAAGACAGCTTTGTTAGGGAAGCCAACAAGTTTGTCACTGCGCAAACTGATCTGCCAGGCTACGAACCATGAAAATACATTCTTCCTCCTCTTCCCACCTTAATTTGTCAAACACATAGAAACCGATGAGTCATTTGGGCACCTCGATGCCCGTTGCATCCTGGACTAATGGATTAGCTAGCTCTTGTGTTGTCTACAATGGGTCCTGATCGGTCTACTGTAGGTCAGCTGGATTTCGGTGGCAGATTCCACAAGTTTTCTGGCTGATAAATATGGACCTTACTAGTTGTACATTTGTTTGGTAGAAGATTTAGATTGTAAGCGCTAAGGGGGTAGTGGCTGATGGAAATTAAATTTATAAAATGTTCCTTTTCCAGTGCCATGCAATATGGTGGCACTATAAATAAATGTAAATAAATAAATAATAATGGATGCTATGCCATCCTGACTCTCGACTCAGCTAGACTAGCTTTCCTGGGCTCTTGTACAATGTTCTCTATCCACGAAGACACTCAGTAAGCTAGCAGGTGCAGTTACTGCGCGCTACTCATAGGTGATCCTCAAAGTGAATGCCCACAATGACACTGCTGGGCTCAGCGTCACCTGGCCCTCATGCTGCTCTCCACCTTATCCCCTGACTCTCCACAGCTTCTCCTCACACACTGACACTGCTGGGCTCAGCGTCACCTGGCCCTCATGCTGCTCTCCACCTTATCCCCTGACTCTCCACAGCTTCTCCTCTCATACTGACACTGCTGGGCTCAGCGTCACCTGGCCCTCATGCTGCTCTCCACCTTATCCCCTGACTCTCCACAGCTTCTCCTCTCATACTGACACTGCTGGGCTCAGCGTCAACTGGCCCTCATGCTGCTCTCCACCTTATCCCCTGACTCTCCACAGCTTCTCCTCACACACTGACACTGCTGGGCTCAGCGTCACCTGGCCTTCATGCTGCTCTCAAACCTTATCCCCTGACTCTCCACAGCTTCTCCTCACACACTGACACTGCTGGTCTCCACATCACCTGGCCCTCATGCTGCTCTCCACCTTATCCCCTGACTCTCCACAGCTTCTCCTCACACACTGACAATGCTGGGCTCAGCATCACCTGGCCCTCATGCTGCTGTCCACCTTATCCCCTGACTCTCCACAGCTTCCCCTCTCACACTGACACTGCTGGGCTCAGTGTCACATGGCCCTCATGCTGCGCTCCACCTTATTGCCTGACTCTTCACAGCTTCTTCTCTCATACTGACACTGCTGGGCTCAGTGTCACATGGCCCTCATGCTGCTCTTCACCTTATCCCCTGACTCTCCACAGCTTCCCCTCTCACACTGACACTGCTGGGCTCAGCGTCACCTGGCCCTCATGCTGCTCTCCACCTTATCCCCTGACTCTCCACAGCTTCTTCTCTCATACTGATACTGCTGGGCTCAGCGTCACCTGGCCCACTTGCTGCTCTCCACCTTATCCCCTGACTCTCCATAGCTTCTCCTCTCACACTGACACTGCTGGGCTCAGCGTCACCTGGCCCTCATGCTGCTCTCCACCTTATCACCTGACTCTCCACAGCTTCCCCTCTCACACTGACACTGCTGGGCTCAGCGTCATCCGGCCCTCATGTTGCGCTCCACCTTATTGCCTGACTCTTCACAGCTTCTTCTCTCATACTGACACTGCTGGGCTCAGTGTCACCTGACCCTCATACTGCTCTCCACCTTATCCCCTGACTCTCCACAGCTTCTCCTCTCACACTGACACTGCTGGGCTCAGCATCACCTGGTCCTCATGGTGCTCTCCACCTTATCCCCTGACTCTCCACAGCTTCTCCTCTTACACTGACACTGCTGATCTCAGTGCCACCTGGCCCTCATGCTGCTCTCCACCTTATCCCCTGAACCTCCAAAGCTTCTCCTCTCACACTGACACTGCTGGGCTCAGCGTCACCTGGCCCTCATGCTGCTCTCCACCTTATCTCCTGACCCTCCACGGCTTCTGATTCCAATTGATTCACACTGACATTGCTGGGCTCAGCACCCCCAGCCCTCATTTTGCTCTCCACCTTATCCTGTAACTCTCCACAGCTTCTTCTCTCACACGGAACCCCGGCACAGGGCCATCTTAACAGCAGTGTAGGCCCCTGGGCAAAGCAATGCACTGGGGCCCCTACCCATCTTCCAGTGGTAGGAGCGGCAGGTGCTATCAGCGGCAGCTTTGATGTCCTGCGGGCGGTAGAGGGTGTTCTATCTGCTGCTCAGCATGTAGGACCTAGTGCGTCATTTCTGCTAATTACTCCTTTACTGCACAGATGGGGTGGGAGGGAGAACACTAAACTGTAGAAGTGGTCATTGGGCTGAATGAAGAATCCCTGGTACATGAATTCCAGGTTGGTAGGGGGTGTTTAATACGTAGGGGAGGAGTGGATAGTAGAGTGGGCTTAATATTCATTATTTTCTGGTGGGAGGGCAGGTTGCTTGACTGCAGATATTTCCAGTTCCTGGAAATAGATTTCTTAGCATTTAATGGGGAAAAACACTAGAGAGTCCCACCTGTCAGGAGGTGCTGGGAACTTGGGGATCAGAGTTCAGGAGCCAGAGCAATCCACCAATAAAAATATAAAACTGCATACCAGGCGTGTGGAGCTGGAGCTGGAGCAGGGATCAGCTGCTTGAAGGCTGATATCTTTGGCTCTGGGCATAGTAGAGACAAGCTGCCAGTGTCCAGCAAAAGGGAAGAGTCCCAGCTTTTGGAAAATACTTTCAGAAAAACTCTAAGTCAGACAGAACCCAAGATATCTTGCTGAGAAGATAAACTAACAGGCTTGGATGGGGACCACTGCTTTTAAGTCAGATATCTCCGGTTCCCCAGGGCGGATTTTCATAAACCTGGTACCCCTGGAAAGAGGAGACCCTCAGCTATACTCCTGGGGCCCTTGGGCAAGAGCCCATTGAGCCCATATGAAAAGACGGCCCTGCCCCGGCTACTTCCTCTCTGTGCTCAGATCACAAACGTCAGCGATACGCCTGTGACACTTCCATAATCTGCCCATAAGACGACCGTGTTCATGTGTCTATTTAAACACCTCCCAGTCATCGCCAAGAAAAACCCAAGAAATTTCTGATACCGACTGTCTCAATTGCCACAGCGCCTGTGTCTGTAATATGCACAAGCTCCATCGTTTTTAAAGATTTTCACACAGCAGCAGAATAATATGCTTAACGCCGTGAACATTGCATTGTATGCGGCGCTGAATCAGGCCCTATGTGTGTACTCCGCTCTGGTTGATATTATCTTTACTAGGAAATCATCTAAGATCATTTTTGATCAGCAGGAATTTAGACTGATTAAACAGAACAGATATGATATAACATTGTTGCTAGGAAACACTATTTGCATTAACCACTGACAGCTTACAAGACTCTTAGAAAGCAATGGGCCATGTTTTTGACATTTGCCAAGTAGCACTACAACCTAATACCAAAATATATCTACACATTTCTCTGGTAAGATCTGGAGATTCCCCAACATGAAGAGCATAGCAAGCTAAATTTCACTTAGGGCTTGTTCCTCTTATGGGACTGACTGAATGCATGAATAGTAATACAATTTGCAAATTATAGATGATCAGGAGCTTTCATCCCTATGGATTCAGGGCCTAATTTAGCTTCAATTGCAGAAGTGCAGAGCGTGTTCGCTGTGTTTTGGGGGCGTTGTGGCGGCGTTGGGGGGTCGCAGTCCGGACTGTTTGTGGGGCCGGCCGCGGTGGCTGTGTGACATCACACAACCACTGTGACCCAAAATATGATGACCCGGCAGCTACCTTCGCAGCTAGGCATCGGAGTCAAAGGGCTAACCTTAAGATGCAAGTGCATCGCTGTTGAACGATGCATTCGCATTTCAGCAGGGGGGGAGGACCCAGCATGCAGGGCAGCCCTCCGCATGCTAGAGAATGGAGTTGTAGTTTTGCTACTTTTCGCAAAACTACAACTCATGCTAAATAAGGCCCACAGTACATAAACTGCACCTCTATTCCCAGGTGATCATATCTCAGAATAAAACATACCAAAACCCATAATGCATCCTCATTTCTCAGTGCAAGACCCAAGTTTTAAAAATTGATTCCAGGAAATTCTTTTCCCCAGAAATGTTGTTTTTCAGTACTGATAGATAGTATATTATCTGGAGGAAAGAATGAAAAAGTCAATAAATGTAACCAAGCTGGTGGAACGGATTATGATAAGCATTGTGCATGCTTCCTGGCTGACAATGTAATAGTATTTTTCAGCAAATACTTTCAAGCAGCTTGGGACACCTATTTTAAATTAACGTATAAAAACTCTACGCTACATCTGTACAGAGGGTCTAATTCATGCTTATATGCAATGGCTGATTGTAATGTAATGGAGCGATTATCGGTTGATTGAGCATGTGCTGCAGTTGCACTTCGCATGTGCAAAAGATGCTGCTGCGATCACGCTTGCAATGAGGATTTCACTGCAATGTGATTGACAGGAAGTGACCATTTAGAGGTGTTAACGGGGAGTGGTTGGGAAAACGCAGGGGTGTCATGGCCGTTCTCAGGGCATGTCTCTATCGCTGGTTCTAGATTGTACCTGCATGCAGGCACAATCTAGCAGGTCGCTCACTTAACCGATGTGTGAAGTGAGCGCTTTCCCCCCCCCCCCCATCCCCCCCCCCTTCTCCCTGAGTGCTGAGCAGGGGGAGAGATGTGTGCTGAGCGGTCTGTGATAGATCGCTCAGTGCATATCTCTAGGTGTGTACCCCCCATTAAGAGGGTCATAACGCAGAGAATAGCACTTCCGCATTACATGACCTCCACAACACATCCGCAGGGGGTGGTCTCTCTCCTTCCTCAGTGTGACTGTGAATCCTACAAGGGATGGCCATTAATGGGAAATCATCAATGGTGGATGGTTTAAAACCACTGGGGTAAAAACCATTGATGGTTGAAGCATTGATGGTCATTAGTTGCACATGAGCTGACTGCAGGTGCTGGCTGCCATCGGTGAACATCAATGGTACAACTATTTAACATCTGTGTCAAACCATCGATGGTTAATAACCATTGATGGTCAATGGCCAACCCTTATCTTACTTATTTGATCATTAACATGCAAAAATGCGTAGTTAAGTTATTTTAAACTGATTGTACATCCAGGGCTAATTAGTAAGGAGGTTAGCAGTGTGAGTCAAGGGGACTTTCAGTGAGGGTACAGTAAGTTGGTAGCAAAGGGGGATTTTTGTTATAAGTGGGGGCAATTTAGGACGAGTTAGTGGCTGATGTGGGGTTGCTGAGGACATTTTGGATCTGCACATGACTGCTCCATTATCGACACTTCTATCTGTATTTACATGTGCATCTGGATTTTCTATTAATTCCTTTCAAATATGAGTTTCTTGTAGTAACTCAATATGATGCAATATGAATTTCAAGTAATATGTAACATCATTGTGCACATATCATTGCCCCCATCTTATTTCTGAAATATTTTTTCAACTGTTTATTTGTTGGCATGCAGTCAGTATGCTGTCCTACAACTTTTAGTAAATACATCGCCTTTTCCTTCTAGGTCTGTGCTTTTCAGCCATGTCTTTATTACTAATGCAGAGCTCTATCTTTTAATTGCATTGGGATACGATACAAAGCTGCTCTCCGAGTTTAACGTCAGTGCATTGCACATAAACTACTGTGCCTGGTGATATAATAGCGTGGCTGAAATTTCCAGAATGGATAGCAGTAGTTAGGCAAAGTTGAAGATTGCCATATGAGCAATCCGAAGGTGGTTACCTCTCACTCCGTTTAGTTATTTAAAAATTCTCAATTTATTTTCCTTTGCTGAGAAATCTTTGTCTTATTCTAGGATGCATCCAGATCCCGGTGGAATATCTTAGGTGGAGCGACCCCGAACCAATTGCAGCTGTAGTCTTCTCGTGTCTGGGCCTACTGGCGACGATGTTTGTCACAGCCATATTTATCCTGTACCGGGATACTCCTGTGGTGAAGTCGTCCAGCAGGGAACTCTGCTACATCATTTTGGCCGGTATCTGTTTAGGTTACTTGTGCACTTTCTGTCTTATTGCAAAGCCACAGAGGATTTACTGCTACCTGCAGAGGATCGGGATTGGCCTTTCTCCCGCTATGAGTTATTCAGCCCTTGTCACCAAAACCAACCGCATTGCACGTATCTTGGCTGGGAGCAAGAAGAAAATCTGCACCAAGAAGCCAAGATTTATGAGCGCCTGCGCCCAACTGGTAATTGCCTTTGTCCTAATCTGTATACAGCTCGGAATCATCATTGCTCTGTTTATCATGGAGCCTCCGGATGTTATGTTTGATTACCCGAGCATTCGAGAAGTCTACCTGATATGCAACACCAACAATCTGGGTGTAGTGACCCCGCTGGGCTACAACGGCTTGTTGATCCTGA
This sequence comes from Pseudophryne corroboree, assembly GCF_028390025.1. NCBI lineage: Eukaryota > Metazoa > Chordata > Amphibia > Anura > Myobatrachidae > Pseudophryne > Pseudophryne corroboree. Next base: position 66,458,096 of record NC_086445.1, read on the forward strand.
GCTGTACCTTCTATGCATTTAAGACTAGAAATGTTCCAGCCAACTTCAATGAAGCAAAGTATATCGCTTTCACCATGTACACCACCTGCATCATCTGGTTAGCCTTTGTGCCAATATATTTCGGGAGCAACTACAAAATTATCACCATGTGCTTCTCAGTGAGCTTGAGCGCCACGGTAGCCCTCTGCTGCATGTTTGTGCCAAAGGTGTATATAATTCTTGCAAAACCGGAGAGAAATGTCCGCAGCGCCTTCACCACTTCCACTGTGGTCCGGATGCACGTGGGGGACGGAAAGTCTTCTTCGGCCGCCAGCCGTTCCAGCAGCTTGGTAAATTTGTGGAAAAGGAGAGGGTCTTCCGGGGAAACGTTAAGGTAAAATTAATCAACTTGAATTTCTAATTCTGGTTTTGTGTTTAACTGCTCTGCGCTTATTTTTAAATAAACTTTCCAGTAAAACAACCAGATATACTTTCTTTTCTACAGGTTCCCACAAAAATAGTTACCTCTTACCCTGTAGAAAACTTTTTGAAAATTGGTGCCAACTAATATCATTACTTATATTCAGCAATGTTATTTGTGTCCAACATATTCATGTGTGAGTGTGTAGATAGAGGTATGTGTATTTTATATCCTCTGTTATCAAATACATATACTGTAGGTACAGTAATGTAGGTGTGTCTGAAAACACTTCAGTTTAATGCTGTATATGAAAGCATTCAATTCAGCCATGTATGATAGCAATGGATCTATAATCTTGCGCCTTGCTTTGGGTATTCGGATGATAGATCTACAGTTTTTCGGTAGACAGTCAATAGGTCATCGCCATATTGTTGACATGAATTAGGTCAACAGGTACAAAAGGTCAAAAGATGAAAGGTCGACAGTGCTTAAGGTCGACAGAAGGCTGACCTGTACAAAAGGTTGATATGACAATGGTCGACACAAATAGTTGACACATGGGTTTTTGTTTTTTTAGATTTTCACAACATTTGCTTGATTTGCCATCCACGAGGACTACTATTGGGAATTTCCTGTGGCGACAAAGGGGTAACGCAGTGAGCCACCTTGTCCAAAGCGAGCCCACGAGGGTATATATTTGGACTGATGATGGTTACATATTACCAAACATACAAGATTTGACCCCCCAAAAAATTAAAACTTGTGTCGACCAGGATGTCAGCAAGATAGGGGGTGATTTCCTACGGAGGTGCTTTGGAAAAAGTGGATAAAAGTAGAGTGCCAAGGTTGGTGAGGGGATAATGGTAGGTTGATGGTGGTTGCTGGGGCAGTAAAATCACAGACACTGATACAGCATGGTCATAAGCAACAGCATGGTTAGGGTTAGAAGAGGAGGGCGATAATGGAAGAAGAAAGAAACTAAATAAGAGTACAAACTACTGGAATCCAGAGCATTGAGATAGAGAGGCCAGTCTTAGGTGAGGGAATATGAGCAGGCCAAATCATGAACTAGGCAGTAAAAAAGGGCAAAGGAAGTACACAGTAAAGGCATGGAGGCAAAGCTTGCAATTTGGTGGCAAATAGATACAAGTAAATATAGCCGAGGAAGTAGATCAGTAGCAGAATATAACGGTATCCGGTTGATAGATAGACAGTGTCTAGTTAGACAGTCAATAGATAGACACCATATGTTAGACAGACATTAGATCGACAGGGTCAAAAGGTCGACAGTACAAAAGGTCGACATGAAAAGGGTAGACAGTACAAAAGGTCGACATGAAAAGGGGAGACAGTACAAAAGGTCAACATGGTCAAAAGGTCAACATGAAAATGGTCGACATAAAAAAGAAAGACAAATGTTTTTTTTTACAATTTAACATGTTTTTGGACTATTTCATACCTTCTCTATCCATGTCGGCATAGAGTTGGATATAAACCTTGTGGCGAGCGCAGCGAGCCACCGAGCCCAAAGCGTGGCGAGCAAAGCGACAAAACTATCCAAACAACAAAAATGCAAAAAACATGGTGTCTACCTTTTTCATGTCGACCTTTTGACCATGTCGACCTTTTGACCCTGTCGAACTAATGTCCGTCTAACATATGATGTCTATCTATTGACTGTCTAACTAGACACTATCTATCGTTTATACCACACCCGAATATAACATAACATAGTGAATAGTAAGCAGTCCAGTATGTTTTCTTTATAGTTATTCTATGACTGTGTCTATTTCAGGAGAATTTAAGAACAGGAGAAAAGTGTTACATTCTACTTATACAGACATTCCAATAAAATGTTTTTCTTTAAATACCCATACAATATTGGCGTTACCATTGTCAGATAAGTCCAGGGATTCATTTAGGATTATAAACAATTTCTTTCTTGGGAACTGTCCCTAGTTGTTACTATTGTACATCACAGAGCACAATAGTACACTAGTAGGATAATAGTATAATATAGACCAGTGGTTCCCAAAACTGGCACCCTAACGGCCCAGGTTTTAAGGATATCCATACTCTAGCACAGATGGTTAAATCAAATTGACTGAGGTACTAATTAAGCCACATGTGCTCAAGCCTGGACTGTTAGGACTGATTTTAAGAACCACTGATATAGATTATTGGGGCAGATGTATTAAGCCTGAAGAAGGGATAAGGAAGTGATAAGCGCAAGGTGATAACGCACCAGCCGGTCAGTTCCTAACTGTCATTTTTCAAATCTGTAATGATTGGTTGGTGCATTATCACCTTGCACTTATCACTGCTTTATCACTTCTTTATCTCTTCTCCAGGTTAACACATCTGCCCCATTGTTCTTATTGGTAGATCACCCATTTTCCCTAATATGAAGCAAAGTGTAAGTAACATAAATTATTGGCCGGCCCAGAAGTAATTATACCAGATATCATCGCAGTCTTCATTCCAACGTAATGTTTGTCTTCTCATAATTTTTAATATTTTAATGTTTTGGTTTTCAATGTCTTCCCCGCCATCTCCATAATCCATATATATTCTCATGTTCATAGTATGTTTTTTTGTCCTTTCAGTCTTTGCACCTCCATCATCAGACCTTCCGTTCCAGATGTAAGTCTTGTACCAAAGAACCAAAACGTCCACTCCATTTTATGTTCCACCATTTTCCCAGACTTCATGTAATGTATCCAAGCCAACGAACAAACCTTTCAAACCAGTCGTCCCCTGGAAGAGTTATACATTCATGAATAACGTCAGTGGAGCTACATATATGTGTCCATCCAAATCTCTATACAGACAGATATTGCGCTCAATGCAAATTAGTAAATCAGGTGCTTAGAGTCACCATAAGTACTGGTATTTTTATTAAATTGTATTGGCCAGTTCCTTTAACTCAGTAACTTAAAATAAAAAAAAATAAAAAATGAATTAATTTGACACTCGATAAGACAAAATTAATTCATTGTAGGAACAAATTAATTTAATTCAGAACTGGATTTGAAGTTGGTGATAACCCTTAAGTGGAAAGTAGCAAATTTTTGCACTCAAGTGATTCTTTGGGGTAAATTTACTGAAGTTTCTACAAGCAGCCAATCAGATTCTCCCTATAATTTCCTAGGATACAATAAATAAATAAATAATAGAGAGATCTGATTGGTTGCTATGGGCAACATCACCTCTTTTCAAGCTTTAGTAAATGTACCCCTTTGTATTTGCACAATAAGAATAGACCTCTGCATCTTTTTGTTCCACACATCATGTGAAAATGTTCCACAACTGAATGCAGGACAGTCACTGGGGACAGAATGCACCGTTATGCAAATCATTCCAGCAAACCTGTTCAGAATTTCAATCCATCCCCCAGCCGACAGGATAGCTGTGTTTACTCACGCATCCCAAAGCTGCTTACAGTACTCTCAAAATGCCAATTCCCAATTTGCTATGTGTTTAATACAAAGGATTCCATCCTGGCAAATACATTGTATTTACCTAGTTTCTTCATAGCTCTTAGTATTAGTTTCTGGAATTGGTTCTAGATTTTCCTGAGAAATTAAATTATCTTGGAGTTATCAGGCAAATCCAACTTAAATACAACATAAACTGTGATAAAGCTTATATAATACACAAGCGACATTAATATATGTATAAAGTCCTGCGAATAAGAGTAATGAGGTCACTGCTCCGGTGCTCATTAAAGAAAAGTAGTGTATAAGAAGGACTAATGCACCACCTACTGTAATTACTGTATAATGCATATTAGAGGCCATTTACAATTTGTATCTTGTATAGAATCACTCAACCTCTAGCTTTATGGTTTAATCCATTGATGTCTCCTAATAACCCTTTAATTTACAGTAGGTGGTGATTAATCTTTTATACAATATATACAGTTGTATGCACAAATTGAGCACTATGGTAAAAAGGTCATATATCATTGTACTGTATCTCAAAGTAAAAAAAACACCCCTGCAGGGTACAGACGTAACCGTGACATTTCTGCATATTTTCATGGACAAATATTTGGCTAAATTTAACAGATTGAAAAAGTTGTGAATGTGGCAAGTGCAAAAGTCTGGGCAACCAATTAGTCACCTTATTTGGCAGAAATTACCATTTACAAGCAAGGTTTCCTTCTGTCAGTGCCTCCAGTAGGTCACACTTGTGTAAGGTCCATTGTACTGGACGTGTTCCCATACAGTACATGCCTACATGTTTTTTTTTTTCCCCTCCAGGAGTGTTCCCGAATGGGAGAAGCAGCTGATTTAAGGTGGGGCAGGGTTAGGGTCACTGCTCATCATTAGGTCCCACCCCCTCGTGGCATAATGCCATGAATTGTGGGTCTATGAGGAGGAGGCAGGGCCAAATTGCTCCCATTTCCACACATTGATGTTATTCACTGCAAATCACATCATCATGTTCCCTGCAGCATGGGTTGGGGACATGTTCATTCACATCTATTTGTCACGCTTTACCCTGCATTTGTCCCATGATCTCCCCTTCAGTCCAAAAAGTATGGTGGCACATATATAGTAGCGTCGTGGTTGGTATAACTATCTTACAGTGCTGGGGCCAGGGGTTCACTTTCAACCATTTGTGGATTTTGTATGTTCACCACACAGAGGAGTGGCCCTAAGCAAGACACCAATTTGGGGTCTCCATTCCTCAAACAGTCTATAGTACTATATTTTTGTGACCACCAGACAATACAGATAGCATTTTTGTAACCGCCAGGCAATACAAATAGCATTTAAGTGACCTAATACAATACTGAAATCATTTTTGTGACCTACATAGAATACTGAGAGCATTTTTGGGACTGCCAGACAATACAAAGATCATTTTAGTGACCCCCATACAATACTGAGAGCATTTTTGTGACTGCCAGGCAATGCAAAAAGCATTTTAGTGATTTACATACAATACTGGGAGCATTTTTCTGACTACCAAACAATTATGAGAGCATGTTTGTGACTGCCAGGCAATACATAGAATTTTTTTGTGATCTACATATATTACAGGGAAGACTTTTGTGACTGTCAGACAATACAAAGAGCATTTTTGTGATCTCCGGCAATACAAAGAGCATTTTAGGGACCATCATACAATACTGAGAGCATTTTTTGTGACCGCAAGATAATAATGAGAGCATTTTAGTGACCGCCAGACAATACGGAGAGCATTCTTGTGACTGCCAGGCAATACAGAGAGCATTTTAGTGACCTCCATATAATACTGAGAGCATTTGTTTGACTGCTAGACAATACAGAGAGCATTTTAGTGACCACCATACAATAAGAAGAGCATTTTCCTATCTGCCTTATCTTTCTGGCCCGCCTGGCCTTCTTCCCAGCTCACAACGCCTCTGCCCAGGGCCAGCCCTGGTGGATACTTCTTCCGCACTGACCCTCACTGAGGTCCTGCAGCAGCTCTTTTCAAGGGGAGCACTGGATTTTCACTCTGGGGTTCATGAGCACCTGTGACACCCCACCATAAGACCATGTTCTGTATATACAGCCATAGGGGTATCCCCTCTTTCAAAGGGCTCATGTGGATATACAATATATGTGTATGTGCTCATGCTCATTTATACAATGGTATTATTTAACAGTGGTGACAGTGGACACTTAAAAGCACAAGGAGACAGAGTGCAGGTCATGCTGCAGGACCCCAGAGGAGAGTTTATAAAGAGAACACACTAACTATTAGGGCTGTTATGAGGTGGGTGCTAAAGGAAGGGACCGCACTGCTGGAGTACTGCTGATGGTGCCTATGTGTAACCTTCTGAGTGGTGTGACCAGAGTTGCGCACTGCCAGTGCTGGCTTTGAGCAAACATTGAGACAGCACCGGCATGTCTGTGCGGAGGAAGGGTGATTCCCCTTTGTAAATTGTAAAAGAGATAGCAAGAGCACCTGCAGGGTGTGATAGATGAACTTCCTCTCATGATGCTGCTTATAGCTTGCTGCACCGCCTGTCATTAGTGACAGCTGTGCCTCCTGGGGATGTCTACAGGCTCTGCTGCCTCCGGCACAACCCTATCCAGTTCCTCTATCAGGCCATGCAGGTGGTCCGCTGCTCTCTTTCTTACAGTTCACAAGGGAAAAAGGCCAGCTGTGGTCAGAGTGCGGGGGTAGTGACAGTCCACCATTATGCAGCCCTGTTGGCGGGCCCCCTGGGTCCTGCCGGGCCCTAAGCAACCACTTTGGTTGCCTAGCAATAAAATTTGCTACTGTCACCACATGTTTACAACAAGAATTTAAAGAGGCCAAAAATATTCTGGCTGGTTAATTGACTTTGTGCAGAGGTAACCCTGGGGTATGTTTATGTTTTAGATCATTTGAACTGAGAAGATCACAACATCATGAGAAGTTAGAATGCTCAGAATATTCATTCAACTCTAAAATTGTCTTCTGGGTTAATTTAAGGTCCAATGAGCCAATCAACTGTTGGTTGACAAAGAATCAACCAAGAAGGTTCCCCAAACTTTTGCCCATGCCACATGCACTGCAAAGTAATAGTAACTGGGCTTGTAATGTGCAGAGATATCCCTCTCTCCTTCCCTGCTCGAGAGCATCACACAGCCCACGTTTTTTTGGCCATTACTAGATGATCCACAGGGCCCTGAGAATTAGCAACTGCATGGAGGCATGGACTCAGTTGAGAGGATATGTAGAGGACTGTACTGTTAATGCAAGGATTGTTCATCTAGAAACCAATGGTTGAAGTTTGGACATGCGCTGTATGTAGCCATCATTAACCTTCAGGACTCAAATGTACACCACCGGTGACCTCCAATCAATGGTAAAACTAGTTGGTATCAAACTATCAATGACTGTTCATCATCGATGGTCGATAGCCAAGTCTAGTTAATTCAGCTTTAAATTTGTGTCCTGCAGACATTGGGCCTAATTCAGACCTGATCGCTCGCTAGCGTTTCCTACAGCGCTGTGATCAGGTCAGAACTGTACAAGCGTATGCACCGCAATGCGCAGGCGCGTCGGGTACAAACCGGATCATTGCTGAGCGATGGATTTAATGAAGAATCCATTCGCACAGCAGTTCGCAAGGAGATTGACAGGAAGAGGGCGTTTGTGGGTGTCAACTGACCGTTTTCTGGGAGTGTTTGGAAAAACACAGTCGTGTCCAAGCGTTTGCAGGGCGGGTGTCTGACGTCAATTCCGGGACCTGACAGGCTGAAGTGATCAGAGCGGCTGAGTAAGTTCTGGCCAACTCAGAAACTACACAAAACTTTTTTGTACTGCTCGGCTGTACATGTGATTGCGCACTTGCAAAGCAAAAATACACTCCCCTATAAGCGGCGACTATCTGTTCGCAGGTCTGCAAAAAATAGCAAGCGATCAGGTCTGAATTAGGCCCATAATGTTTGGTTAAGGAGCAATTTGACCAGGGGTGCGCAACTTTTTTCAACAAACTGTGTGTGGAGAGAACCTTTCAAACAGTTTATACACATTACCTTTTGCGTTCTTTATTAACCCATCAAACTTACTTTCTTCTAGCATTTCATTTACTCCTGGGCCTACTCACACCTATTGTCAGCAGCCAATTGGAATGTAAGAATTTATTTTTTAAACTCTAATCTCTGTCGTGTAGTGCTAGATGGGTACAAGACCATCCAGCCTAGCTGCTCTGTGTGATGTACGTCTGTTTATTGTTTGTCGCCACGGACGTGGCAATTGGCTTATGTGTTTAAAAGAAGCAGGACAGAGCTATTTGGTTAATGGTTACTTTATGAGAAGGAGCATTTATGAGTTTACACCAGAAATTGGCTGTAAAACTAAGGGGGTCATTCCGACCCGATCGCTCGCTGCAGTTTGTCGCAGCGCAGCGATCGGGTCGGAACTGCGCATGCGCCGGCGCCGCAGTGCTCCGGCGCATGGCAGCTTTCATTACCTAGCGATCGCCTCTGAGACAGAGGCGGTCGCTAGGCGGGAGGGGACTGAACTGCGGCGTTAAGCCGCCGTTTAGGGGGAGCGGTCCGGCCAACGCAGGCATGGCCGAACCATTGGGGGGTGGGCCGCTGCGGCCAGCGGGAGCGACGAGTAACTCCCGGCCAGCCGCAGGAGCTGCCCTGGCCGGGAGTTACTCCTCAAATACAAAGGCATCGCCGATGTGCGATGCTTTTGTATTTGTGCGGGGGGGGGGGGGCGGCACTGACATGCGGGGCGGTCTAGCCCTGTGCTCGCCGTCCCCCCGCATGTCTGAGTTTACGATCGTAGCTGTGCTAAACTTAGCACAGCTACGATCAACTCAGAATGACCCCCTAAGTTAATTTAAAAACTCTACATAGTATTGCATGCTACAAGAACTGTCATTACAGAACAAATTACACTGTGCAATTATCAGCCTGATCAGACTATAATTGGCAGATCGGGGCGATAATTGCACAGTGAATGTCCACGACCAAGCACCAAATTATCTCACTGTCTGGCTTGTGAAATCTTTCAGCCCTCCCGACTGATAATTGGCAGATCTGACAATGGCTATACAGGTACTCACCGTCAGATAGACCAATTATCTGACGGTATAATGCAATGTCAGATAATGACGGGAACTTTTATCTGACAGTGTGTGGCCAGCATGAGCAGGGATATAAAGAGATTTCAAAGGACACGGGGGAACTATAGAAAAGTATCTGCTTGGGGAAGAGATAATAGTCCGAGGGGTGTCATTGGTCCTGGTTGGAGATGCAATGTGTGCAGAGCGCGCCAACACTGTATATACAGCCAGAAGATTATGGGCAGGATGTAATGGCGCCCCAGTTTGGACGACACACAGGATTCCGACTCAACTCTGACGTTTTTTTTAAAGGGGCAATCACTTTACAAGGCAAAGTCATGCTATGTAAGTGATTGCCCCTTTAAAAAAAAAAGTCTGAGAATAAATTATTATTTAAGAAAAAAGTAAGTATTGCTGTGTTTGTTCCTTTGAATGTGGGCAATGAGGCACAGTTGTATAGGCTCTTGCCCCCCAATCCTGCACAGAACAGCAGAGACCAGGATGACCCGACATTGCTAAAACCACCTCCAATAATAACCTCCAGAACAATGGTGGTTGTTCCACAACTGCTCTTAGTGAGTTCTTACTCTTGGTTTCTCGTCACTCTATGCAAGACTTCAGCCTATTGCAGTCTATAGCAGCTTAGAAGTTCAACAGCCACCATCTGCTTTAGGTTTAACAAGGATGCAACTCTCAGAGTTATCCTTAATTTTGTTATAAGCAGATTCAGAGCTGCCACCCCCGATCCTGGTGCCCTAGGCAGCTGCCTAATGGTAGAGCCGGCCCTGTTAATGAATTAATAGACTACACTTTGAAAAGTCAGCACCTAAACTTGCAACGTTGTGTCTTGATGTTCCCAAACTATATGGTTTGCGGACCTAGATGTCACCAATTGTGCAGTGGCTGAGGTTCGGAGTTTCTTCTCTTGCAGAGCGATATTATTGAAGTGACAGAAAGGGGTGGAAAAGGGGATTTTATTGCGCTCCTTGCTTTGCACATGGGTGCATAGACAATTTAATTTCATACTAGAGACACTTACATACTAGAGCCAGAGAGCATATATTGCCCTGCTTTTAGTAGGATGTGTTCTCATCAGAGAAGCTGATTAGCTCCTATATAATAATAAGAATTCTAACAACCAATTAAATGGAATATATGACACCAATTAAACACGTTGCTTCCTTAGGCTGATACGTCTGTTGTTGCATAATGTCTGTCTACAGAAATCCACTATAGTGCTTTAGTATGTTCCTGTAATAGATCGATACTGATATCTACAAATGTCTCTCTGTAATTCTATGTACATTTATGTTTTCTGTCCATTCCTTTCAAGAATGGGTTTCTTATGGTAAGTAAATAATGTAATGCAGTATTACTTAATTATAAGTGTTACCTTCTCTCCTAATGTGCGGTTTACCTTTTAGAATAGAATAGAATAGCAGTAAGTTTATACTGTAGATCCTCTTATCACATTCCTTGTCATACTTTCAACATTTATATATGTATCATTGATGCTAGTCTATTGTTTTATGGAATTTTATTTGAAGTGCCAGTTTTCTAATTAGGGATAATACTGTAGCCATATATATATTAAAAAAACAATATAAAAGTATATAAACATCCTAGTGATATTTGGTGGACCCCCCCTTTCTTTGAAAGTAAAGCATTCATAACCTAGAACCAGAAATAACGACACGGAGACTTGAATTTTGGCAGAAAATTGCTAGCTATTTATTTGTCCCTATCCATTAGCAAACCTGTAATAAAGAAATTCATTTAATATGCCGCTCCAGCCGGCATATGGTGGCGGCCCAAAAGAACGGCTCAATTAACCTAAATTAACCTTAAATAACTAACCCTATAAATTTACTAAAACTTATCATAAACCGGTAATAGGTGACAACTCAACCCCCACAGTGACTACCCACCGCTCCTGGGTGCCCTGCCGCTGCCTTCCCGGACGGGTGGTCAAGCGGCCATAAGTCGATGGAGGTGAGTGCACCTAAACCACAACAAACTGTAAAACACTACAGTTTTCCCTACAATATAAAACTGCCGTTCTTTTCCGCCAATAAATAGCCAACGATAAACCAGCCAACAACTTAACGCCAAGGCACCACGTGCCAAAATTTCCTAATACTAGGGCGGGAGGGTGGGAAAGCAAATCCACCAAGAGAACTAAGATGGCCTCACCTCCCCTATATATATCAAACCCTCCCCCTAAAAAGGCTGTACTTTCCTAACAGCTAGGTCCACCCCTCCCCAGATGTTTAACTCTTTCCTTTCCTATGCAGTCAATTCTCTCTCCTAAACATCCTAGTGATATTTGGTGGACCCCCCTTTCTTTGAAAGTAAAGCATTCATAACCTAGAACCAGAAATAACGACACGGAGACTTGAATTTTGGCAGAAAATTGCTAGCTATTTATTTGTCCCTATCCATTAGCAAACCTGTAATAAAGAAATTAATTTAATATGCCGCTCCAGCCGGCATATGGTGGCGGCCCAAAAGAACGGCTCAATTAACCTAAATTAACCTTAAATTACTAACCCTATAAATTTACTAAAACTTATCATAAACCGGTAATAGGTGACAACTCAACCCCCACAGTGACTACCCACCGCTCCTGGGTGCCCTGCCGCTGCCTTCCCGGACGGGTGGTCAAGCGGCCATAAATCGATGGAGGTGAGTGCACCTAAACCACAACAAACTGTAAAACACTACAGTTTTCCCTACAATACAAAACTGCCGTTCTTTTCCGCCAACAGCGAAAGACTCATCCCCCAAAGTCTTTTGCACCGCCACCATAAAGCTACCCTAACTCCTGCAAAACGAAACCTAGATCCTCCAGAAAAAACATCATCCCCTCATTGGATAGATGTACTCCATCGTGCCGGAAAAGGTGGCTGTCTCTGAATCGAATCCTCGGGTGGCGAACCACCCTCCCTCCGTGGGACAGCACCCACTTTTCCACCGCCCCGTTCACCTTTTTCCGGGCCTCGTCAATCTGGCGCCCATCCGCCACACCCCTCCAACACAACCTTGGCACCATCATTGAAAAAACCAACACACAATTGGTCCAAGTTGCGGCCACACTTGCCAGATCATGTATCATGGCCCACCGCAGATCCAAGGATGTCCTCTTCCCCAGGTCGTTGCCACCTAGATGGACAACCAAGACCCTAGGGACTCCATGCTTGCTGGCCTGACTCACTAACCTACTCCTCAGCTCGCCCCACATCATTCCTCACCAGCCAAGCCATCTGACACCCTGTGCTCCAAGCAACGCCTGAGCCCCTTCCGAGGCCACAAACCTGGCCGCCCAGTAAATGTAAGAGTGGCCAACCACCCAAATTGCCAAATTGTCGTCACACCATCCTGAAGGGGAAAAGAGGGGTAAAATTGATTACTAAGAGGCTTATTAATTGTTTACACTGAAGGATCTGCCAAAAAGAAAAAACTTTAGATCTCGCTATTGCAGCAGTCACGGCCTAGCCGAACTGCACCATGCTTCGGTGCCAATTTAAGCGCAATTAAAGACACAAAGGGGAAAGTTCAAATAAAACAATCGAAATAAAAAAGGGGAGGGGGGGGTAAGGGGGGGGGGGTATAAAATGGGAAACACATGTAATAACTCAGCTGGAGGTGAAAGCGTAAAGACCTGCTGAGGGACTCTGATTAGACCGGATTAGCCGAATTGTAGATTAGAATTCAGTCCGTCAAGTCAGGCAAAAAATCGCAAAATAACTCCAGACCCCCGCTGCCGACTCATGCCAGCAACGGCGAGTAGCTAATCCCTGAGTAGGATAAAAAAAGGGGGGAAAACACCAACAGACGCACAACACCATAAATTCACAGAACTGGAACAACATAATACATTGCAATTAAAACGAAGCACTAGGCGCAACCCGATCTCTCATGCGACGGGGCGAATATATCGTCTATAACTTGACGACTTCCATCGCCCCACCGCCTGGATTTCAGTTCTGGAAAAACCCGCCGCAGCAGCCGACGTCGCCGCGCCTATTCGAAAAGAATGGGTACCGAAAGCAGCGGGTGGGAGGCCCAAGCTCGCCAAACAATGACCCAGCATCCAACGGAACTGGTATTTTGTGACTGGCAGCCCGTCATAATGCAATAGCCATGACCCCTCCTTAACGGGTCGCACCACCCCATATTGCATAGCCAGACCCACTGGACAAACGCTCTCCTCTAGCGCTGGAACCATAGTGACCCAGCGCCCTCTCCCCACTTGGTCCGTTTTAGAGCGCCGCAATCTGCACAGCAAGGACCTCTCACCCACTACAACGTCTCCGACCAGCATGCGCGAATCTGCTCTCTTGGAAGGCGCTACCAACTCCGAAACCCTAAAGGCCCTGTGGTAAGCCATTGAGAACGCCAAACTGAACAAAAGCGTCTCAAACCTAGACGACGCGACTCGCCCCACCGCCGCGATGACGGCTGGCAACAAGGCCGCATCGATGGGCCGCCTCCTATCTGGTGGCGTCGGCGCAACTCGTGCCCACCCTTTCATTGCCTTCCGCAGAACCTCGCTTTTTGTTACATCAGGGACGCCTCGCAGCTTGCAGAAAAATGAGACGCCAGCCAAGTACCGTGATACCACCGCTCGGGACCTACCGGAAACGTAAAGCTGCCAAATAAAAGAAAGCATCAGCCGATGCTTGCTCTTACCTTGATGCTGACGACCTTGGACAAACTCCTCCCACTCGTTCCAATTTGTCCGTAAGCCTTGAGCGTGGCTGGCGCGACTGACCGCAACGCTAGACTTTCCAGTCCGGCCCGATCACCTGCCAAACATAACCGGGACAGTGAAAACCTTGCTCCTCGGCCTCGGGTGCCAAAACCCAAAACCTCTCCCACTGTCCACGCGACAAAGCGTCGGCAATTCCGTTCTCCAAACCGGGCACGTGTTGTGCCCGGAACCATAGGTTCCTACGCAAGCACGTCAAAAGCAATTGCCCGAGCACCCGCAGAACCACCAGCGATTTAGCCCTCTGGTTATTAATCGCATGCACCACGCCCAGATTATCGCATCTAAACAATATGCTGCGATTAGCCAACCGATCGCCCCAGACCTCCAACGCTACCATAATGGGAAAAAGCTCCAGCAGCACCAGATCTTTTGTAAGACCCTCGCTATGCCAGTTTGTCGGCCAGGATGCCGCACACCAAGATCCCTCCAAAAAGCAACCGAATCCAAAGGCACCTGCGGCATCAGTAAACAGCTGCAACCGCTCGCTGTCTACAGCTGGCGCTTGCCATATGCTCACTCCGTTGAAATCCTCCAGGAACGAAGCCCAGACGGCCAAATCCCTTTTTAATTCGGAGGACAATCGCACAAAATGATGAGGCCTGGCACACCCCGCCGTCGCCCTCTCAAGCTTCCGGCAGAAAACCCTGCCCATCGGTATAACCCGACAAGCAAAGTTCAGCATGCCCAGCAAGGACTGCGCCTGCCGCAGCGTAACTTTACGCGAGCCGTTGAACCGGCAAATGGTTTCGCGGAGCTTCGACACCTTGTCCCGGGGCAGGCGACACTCTCCTGCCACCGTGTCAATTTCAATCCCCAAAAATGATAGGCAGGAGTCCGGACCCTCCGTTTTGTCCACGGCTACAGGAACACCGAAGTGGTAAAAAAGAGCCCGGGTGCTAAACAGCAAGTCGCCGCACCTTGCGTCATTAGCCGGACCCGCACACAGGAAATCATCGAGGTAATGGGCAACCCCGTGACCGCCTGACGAAGACTCCACGCACCAATGAAGAAACGTGCTAAAGCGCTCGAAAAATGAGCATGAAACGGCACATCCCATCTGCAGACATTTGTCGATGAAATACTCCGCCCCAATCCGGAAACCCATAAAACGGAATGAGTCCGGATGCAATGGCAGCAATCTAAAGGCTGACTCAACATCAATCTTAGCCATGAGGGCCCCGCTCCCGTAGCTGCGGACCATCTCTAGCGCCTCGTCAAATGACTGATACACCACCGAGCAATGGGCCGGTGGTATTGCGTCGTTGACCGATGCCCCCGGCGGGTAAGAGAGATGCTGGATGAGCCGAAAAGCGCCTGGAGTCTTCTTCGGTACCACCCCGACCGGGGAGATGACCAAGTCATCCACCGGGGGTGACCTAAACGGCCCCTCCATCCTGCCCAACCTGACCTCCTTATCCACGTTCTCCCGCAGCACAGCCGGCAAGGCTCGGGCAGACTGGAGGTTCCTCTGCGCGCGCACGGACACTTCGCTCGCAACAGGCAAGCGAAAACCAAACTGAAAACCGTCTAACAAAAATTTTGCATCCCTTTTATTCGGATACAAATCCAACCACTTGCCCATCGTTTCCAGCTTAACTGGCGTTGGGGCTCTGCCGAGCGGTCCCGCTCGCGGCCTGCTTAGGGTACGCTTGTTTTCCCCGATTTCCCTGTCGACCACCTTTGAAACAAGAGGAGGCTGGGTGGGCTCCTCCACACTGCTGGCAGGAGTGACGAAAACGACACTGCTTGCCAAAGGAACAAGCTCCGCTGTTAAAAGCGAAGCATTTCCCTCGTGGGGCAGACCGCCCGCCCACGCGAACGGCCGATCCGCCTGTCCTGGCAAATCCTCCATCCGCGCCTGACCCCTGGGCTGATGACCCTGCGCGACGCCCACCTGCTCCCTGTTTCTGGGGTTCTTCCTCCTGCTGCGAGGCCCGGGTCACTTTGAGCCATACCTCCACGTCCTTGAACCCAAAATCCATGACCCTTAGCCCGTCCTGTTTCTCCCGAAACTCTTGGTCATACCGGCGCCATTCCGCGCCCGAGGACGTGCGCTGCATGTCATGAATGAGATGCAGGTACCGGATAATATTCATGTGTTCCTCCGACCTATCCTCTAAATAGCATGCCGCAAAGACCCAGAAACCGGCCAGCCAATTATCAAAAGACCGGAAAACCTCTGTCCCCATGCCCTTCTTAGCGGCCGCCGCTTTGTAATCCTTCTTCATGGCCTTAGTCAAAACGAATAAGTCCACGAAGTCACCCCTACGTATCTTCTTGCGGCAGCTGTCTCGCAGCCCCCGCATAACCGCGGTGTACTCGCAGCGCACTACCCCAGGAAGATCGCGCCGCTTCTTTGCCCTACGCTCTTCCTCGCTAACTCGCTTGCGCCGCTTACGCCTCTTCTGCTGTTTCGCTGCCCGCTTGGCAAATTTTGCCGCCTTCTTCTTTGCCCTAGAAGTACTGTCTACGTCGGACGCTTGCGACGACAGAGAAGAGGAAGAGGAGGAAGACGAGGAGCTATGCGAACTCGAACTCGTGGGGGAAATTGATCTAGACTGTGCCAACTCACCGGATGCCATCGACCTTTCCGACCTGGAATCCTCATTCTCCTCAGTCCAATCGTCGTCATCCATGAATCCTGCCAAATCCCCTTCTTCTCGGCCCTCTGTGAAAGACAAAGCAGAAGAGGGCCCGGCCCTTGCTTGCGGCGCACGCCGGGCCCCCCGTGTGGTATGCGCTGTGAGCGCGCGTCCCTGCCGCTCCTGGTCCGTACCTAGCTCCAGCTCCGCCGCGGCCGCCCCTAGCTCTCGGCAGGCTCGTGCCACCCGCTGCGCCGCTGAGGCCCTCCGCTTGCCAGACCCCCTGCCTCCTGTGGGCTGGCCGAGATCAGACATCGCCCTAGGGGAAGCCACTGCAGCTAACGGCCCCAAAGCCTCTACTACCGTGGCCAGAGCTGACGCTAGGGCCCCGGGAGGATCCCGCGTGCCACGACCCCCGTCAACGGCGCCCGAAGGACCACCGGCCCTTGCCTGGTCGCGAGCCCGCGCCCGCCGACCGGCCGATGTGACCCGGGGACCCGGCCCCTCCTGATCCGACGTGAAGGCAAGTGCCGTGAAGGCACAGCCTCCGGTGTGCGCACGCGCATGTTGCTCGCGGTCACCTCTTGTATTTCCTGTCGTGGCCCCCTCTCCTGGCGCCATCTCTCTCCGCCCAGCGCCGCCTACCAGAGGCAAGCGCTGCACCCCCCTTGTGTGCCCCCTCCCCCTGCCGGACTCCGGCATCCGGGGAGTCAAAAGGGGTGGCCGGTGCATTGGCGGCGCCGCTGCGCGCACACGTGCGCGGCCGGTGCCGTCCGGAGCGAGCGTGGGTGCGCGCGCACCCCGTGCGCGCGTCCCACCTCTTCCTGCCAACGAGCTCCCGGCCGGCGTCTCCTCCTCGGCCGCCGCGCGAGGCTCCTTCACAGGCCCCGCGCGGCGGCCGCCAGCTCCCCTTCCCGTCCTCTCCCCCCGCCCGGCACTAGCATTCGGCCGTGGCAAGGGAGGAGGGCTAGGATCTGCAACCGCCGAGCGCCCCCCCCGCGGCGCGCACGCCCGACACGATCCCGGACTCAGCGGCTCCCGGAGGGTATGGCCGCCGCCCGTCGATCCTCGGGCGGCCTGCAGGGACCCCTGGTACCCCACGCCGCCCTCGCCCGGCCGGTGTGACCGACTCGGCTCCCGGCGGCGAGCCCGACCGGGCCCTGCTTATGATGCCCGCGTCTGTGCTTGTTGGGGCCACGAGGGACGGAGCCCCGTCCCCCATGCCACCCACTGCCTCCTCAGGCCCCGCTCGACCGTCTGACCCACGGTATCTAGCCGGGGCCCGTAAAACGCGCTGGGGGCGGGCAGCCATAGCAGCAGGTAATAAGAAGGAGGAGAGGAGGAGTATTAACAAGCAAGTGGGGGTTACTCTGTGTAATATTTGCACAGTAAGTGAGAAAACAAAATTGTCTGCACTGCAGCACTCACCTAAAAGCAAATCCACCAAGAGAACTAAGATGGCCTCACCTCCCCTATATATATCAAACCCTCCCCCTAAAAAGGCTGTACTTTCCTAACAGCTAGGTCCACCCCTCCCCAGATGTTTAACTCTTTCCTTTCCTATGCAGTCAATTCTCTCTCCTTCTTTAAAAAGGAGGGGACATGGGTGTGCCAATACCGTCCACTCTGATTGGCAGGAGGGTTAATCATGGTGTAGTTTCCATAGAAACAAAACAAGCACCCAATCATCCTTGATCCTGCTTCACTATGGTGACCCCCTATAGGCCGTGGAGCCTAACAGGGATTTCCCCTGTACACCTGTGGGCCAGTCCGACCCTGATACCGCCGTCCATTCCCATATTTGCCCCATTTCAGAATATTTATATAGCACTTTTCTCCCAATAGAAAACAAAATGCTTTGCTCACAGCCTTGCAATCCCCTTCCATTTAAGACCGAGGTGTAAATTTCCTAAGATTCGTGTTTTGCCCAAGTTCAAACTCGGGTGGTTACGATCGTACATAGGTGTATTTTTGTTTAAAAATTCCAGTGATTTACTGAGCTCCCATGTTTGCTGGAATTGCGTTTTCCAATGGTGTATACAATCGTGTTTGGCTGCCAGGTTTGCCGGCAGCCAAACACTCCCAAACATGAAGCCCACACGGATTAGTGAGATCTGTGCAGTGCTACTCTGTGTAAAAGTTAAAGAAAGAGTTAAAAAAAACTACATGGGGTCCCCCCTCCCAAGCATAACCAGCCCCGGGCTCTTTGAGCCAATCCTGTTTCTAAAAATACAGGGAGGAAATTGCGAGAGGTCGTCCTGTATTAAAAGAATGAACACCAGGCTTTTGGGCTGGTCCTGGTTCCAAAAATACAGGGGGTAAAGGACATAGTGTTCCCCCCATATTTTTAAAACCAGCACTGGGCTCCACTAGCCAAGGAGGTAATGCCATAGTCAGGGGACACGTTTATCCAGGTCCCTGCAGCCGTAGCAATACCCCCAACTAGTCAACCCTGGTCGGTGTTCCCTGGTAGAGTGGGGAATCCCCCTCCATGTCATCAAAGGGCCTGGGCTATGCCCACCACCCATGGGCCATGGGAGGTGAATTCATAGCAATTGGGGGTAAAATTAAGAATTAATATTTTGTTTTACTGGTGGAACTACAGATCCCAGCAAGCCTCCACTGCATGCTGATACTTGGAGAATGACAAGTACTGTACCAGCATGCAGGGCATTAAAAGGCCCGCTGGTATCTGTAGTCCCACTAGTAAAACAAATATTACAATAGAGACACTACATGGACACTGTACAAAGTACAACTTTAATAAAACACCTTTTCACACTCACACTTATATACAGTACATACACGCACTCACTCACACATACCTACCTACCATTCCGCATAGCCCTTTGGTCCCCTTCTTCGGTAGTAATCTATATGTAACCTATAAAAAAAAAAAAGATTAAAAAATAATAATCACCTATTTCCTGTGTAGATCGTTCCTCTTCAGTCCATGTAGGCATCCTAGGGGTAAAATATAAAAAAAATAAAAAAGTGATCCAGTGGCTAGGGGAAATCAATACACATAGATCCCCTTCCCAAATGTCGGGCCTCCACATAACATCTGTCACTTGGCGACCCACCAGTCAATCTGGGATTACCACATAGTACTGGCGTCTCATTGATCTATTTGCTGTTATTGACCAATAACTTTTGTCGACATAGTGTATACATACAGTATGGTAATAATTTTCTGCCATAGTTTGAGTTACACATACAACAGAGATGTCATTGCCAAGGGCAGTTTAAGAGAGACGAGGGCCCTTCTGTAGAATCCGTGCAGGCTTCCTCCTTTCTGGCTGCAGAGTAGAATCTGGCTTTGTGCCCATGCTGGGTTGCCGTCAACTTCTCTTTCTGCGCATGTGCAGTTCTCCAGGAAAATGTCAGCAACCTCATTTTCCCGGGAAACTGTTGTTCTGCAGCACCGGCCAATGCAGGACTCTGGAGAGGTAAGGATAATTATATGGGTGCAGTGTGGGCCCCCCTGGCACGTGACCCTGCAACCATTATACAGTAGATACGCAAACGGTCAGTGCTTAGTAATAAACAAGCAATGAGCAAATAGATTATTGCGTAGAGTACCATTAAACATACAGAACAGAGTTGGAGTAGAAACGTTTATTTACATGAGTGGTGGGGTGGACCACAATTTAGCCAATCTTCGAAATGCAATTTAAAATTATAGGTGGCAAGCATTTGGGTGCAGATTGCAAAAACATGTAGTGCTTGCCCTGTATGCAAAAATGTAGAAACCCTTACAGTTCTGCAAGGTTTGCACAGCTGCAAATTCTACACATGGGCAAGATTTGTACCTACCTTTAAAGCAGCCCCATAAAGCTTTATAACGTAACATGGTATATAATACGAAAAAAAATCTGGATTACTACAATGAAGACAAAGTCAAAATGACAAAAAATATTTTAAACAATGTTTTCGAGAAATAAAAAAGGCATCGTAGGGTTTTTCCAAAAACAATAAAAATCCCAAATTTCAATAATAAGTTAAAAGAACCAAAATAGTAAATTTTAGAAGGATTTTACATTCTCACACTAAACTTCTCACATTTATTCTAGCTCTAATGGAAAATCGGTAACTTGGGCACAAAATGAGAAGACCAGTAGGGGCCACCATCTTTGGCAGCGCCTTTCTGTCCATGTCAAGAAGAAGGATAGTACAAATCAAACAGCCGTTATAAAGCCCTTCTCTAAAGGCAGTACAGAAAACAGATATATCAGCACTTCCTTCCCAGACTCCAGTGCCAAAATGCTGTATGACGTTTCTGAGGCAGAAGAACATTATCCGGTACAGTACCGACCGCAGACTCCTTCTCCAATCAGCACTGTAAGCCAGAGAGCTGCTTCAGTAACCCGGACAGATGATGACATCCCTTCCTTTCACTCAGACACCGCCCAACGAAGTGGCTCTTCTCAAGGTTCTTTGATGGACCAAATCAGTAATGTTGTTACCAGATTCACTGCCAACATCAGTGAGCTAAACTCCATGATGCTGTCGGCCAACACCCAAGGAACCATGGTGCCCACCCCTCTATGTTCTTCCTACCTGATTCCAAGGGAGATCCAACTTCCAACAGCTATGACCACCTTTGCAGAGATCCAGCCGGCCCCTGCTATTGAATTTAACGGTGGGTCACTTTCTGCCAGAAAGTCATCTTCTGACAGCGTCAAAAATAGCACTTCAGAAGCACCAGTAGTAAAGCAAGATGTGGAGGAGTTAGTGGCTTTAACGCCTCCTTCTCCTTTTAGAGACTCCACTGACTCAGACAGCACCTCCCCTAGCTCCCCAGTATCTGAATCAGCTCTATGTACCCCATCATCTCCTAAATATGACAACTTAATCTTGAGAGACTACTCTCAAAGCTCCTCTTCATTGTGAATGTAACTTATACTAGTTGGATATCAACTGTTGGCAGTATGTAAAGATGATTTGGGGGAGGGTGTCACAGATGTTGTTAGCGCAGATGTAAACCATCCCCATGTTGGCAGCTGATGCGTGGCAAATACTTCTTTATGGCAGCATCAGATGTACAGGTCCACTTTCCCAAGCAGTACAGTCGTTATTAAAGTGGCCTTAAAATATGGTCCTTTTAAGAAACACTGCTTAAACTTGAGGCCTGTTAAGGAGTCGAACATAAGTGCAGGAGTCTATTCTAAGTGCTCTGATTTAATTTAAAGGGGGCTGTTTTGAGAAATATTGTGAACAGAGTGGATTGTAATCAGCTGTAAAATATATTTGTCTTGTTTTGCTTTTGATTCTCTTCCCAGAAGTGAACCTTGATCTTTTATCAAGATTAGAAGACCAAACATGAATGTACATTTTCTAAGAACTCAAAAATCTGGGACCAAAATGGCAGGCATTTTTCTATGAAGAAACTATAACACAAAATATAACAACAACAAAAAAGTATCAAAAATCTGATACACAACAGGCATAGCTGACTCTCTGCAGTAAGTGACTGTATTACATAGGGCACAACATGCAACGTTGTCTATGTTTTTTTGTATTTCTTTGTCAATCCGTAACTTTTAATCCATTTAAAAAAAAAACATGAGACTGAAATTTACTAGCAATGAAATATATTGTCTATTTCACCGTGTTGCCGACAATACTAAAGTAGCAAAAAATATTTTTTGGAGTACTGTTTTGTAATTACCCTCATAAGGGCAAGTTGTTTTGGTGAATATAATATTTATAGCAGAATTGTTTAATTACGGTGTTACTGCATCCCTATGTGTTGAATGCTTTTTTTTTCTAAATGATTTTTTTATGACAAAAAATATTTGTGTTTCATTGCTTTTTGCATGTAAAAAAAAATCAAAATCAAAAACAAACTCAATGCTACTTAAATAAATATTAAGTACTGATACTGTAGTAGTATAGAATTTAATAAACGGTGTCAAAGCCTTGAATAAGTAAATTTAGCATTACCAGAAAGCCATGCTTTTATGTGGCTTGGTTGTTTGTATATTATTTCAACCATGAACTGTGACTGAATTTGGTTTTCAAAGCAATACAAAATAAGGTCTACATTTTCAGTAAATCATTTTTTTGTCCTTAATATATGAAAAATACAAATATGTTTGGCTATCATTTATTGAAAGTCTATTATTTTCTTTATGTAAAGAAACAGTGGAATTATGCTAGAAAGTCAAAGTGAATCAATGAATGAATTACATGATATGAAAAATATACATATATAATTCCTGAGAAATATATTGATTTATCACAGCTATCCTCAGGTGCCAAATATAAAAATAAAATGGATAGTGTTTTAAAGATATCATTATTTAATTGCAAGTGATGCCTATTGACAGTGGTACCAGCCTTATGAGAATGTAGCCTTACAAGCCAGAATTTTAGATAAGTGTCATAAAAATGAGCATAAATATATATATATATATATATATATATATATATAATATATGTGATTATGTGAATAATTCAAGCTATAAGCACATTAGTTCCCTAAAGTATATGGTAGATGTCATCTACACACAGTGAAGATCATTCTGTAGGCTGAACCAATATTAATGAGAATGAAAACTTGCTTCAGTGATATCACCCATTCTTCTTGAATTTATATTGTAAAGTCTAATAAAATATTTGTTTTGCCCACAGAATGTCTACCTTCACTGTATGTGTATGAAGGTGGAGGGTATAAATACGATTACTGTGAATTTATATTTTATCATACATTCCAAGAGCATATCTATAAATGCAGCAGATATATTGTATATGACTGAAAAATATCAAATTGTACTGTATTGTCCATTAATGTCATTATTTGTATTAAAGAGTTATCATTTTCATAAAAAATATTTTAGAAGTAGGTTTTAACCTCTAAAATTACTAAAAGTAAATTAGCAATCCATAAGGAAAGAAAAAATTTTGTTTTACATTTTTAAGATATATATAAAAGCCTTGATTATACAAACAGCTTGAGAAATAGTTAATTCAGGTAGGAAAGAAACACTACATCCAGTAGAATAGAGTTTTAGATACTGTAGGTTGACAAACTTCCAGGATAATAGCAATAATTAGTAATTAGAAAAACTAACTTTTATAATAAAATCAGTATTAAAACTAAAAAATTGGCAAGGGGTTATACCTACATAATGGATTTGTCAAGTTTGCAATTATGATAGTGCAATAGTACATTTTTTCTCGCAAATAACATTTGGGATAAATACATTATTGTAGACTTGCACTTATATTGGGCAATAGATGGCTATGGAATTTTAACAATTTTAAAATCAACTTATTAGTTATGGGAACCACAATTGTTTATAGATCTATGGATCTTATATGGCTCCAAATCGGCTTCTACTGTACTATAAAATGTTTAAAAATGCAGATTATACCTTAACTGAAATAGTTTTATATTCTGGTTCAGTCAAAAATTGTTTAGCATATATTTTTTTTTATTTTGAATTTCATATAAAAAATTAAGGAAGATGATGAGAAATGGAAGACTTACACTTATTAATACCGTAAGACTAGAAGAAAACAAATTCCATTCTAAACGCTGGAATCCATATTCAATGGGAGAGAGAAAACATTTATAGATTTGATACTTATTGATTTTTTTTATTAAACCTTCAAATTACATAGTCATGTTGGTGATCCTAATACAAATTTAGATGCAGGATTTAATGTACGTAAGGATATTTGAGATAAATTGGAAATAGCTTCAATCAGAATTTTGCTTTTTCCCTGAGTCATACCTATAAAAAGGAGTGTTTAAATCTAGAAGCTTGATAACTCATCAACTTTTATATCTTTGTAACTATATAAGTGCAAAGGAAAAGGCAAATTCTTTGGGGGGGGGAAATTACAAATATCAAAAATTCATATCTTAAGACATTTTTTAGTTCTTGCTGTTTGTATATTTTTCCATTATATGGAACCCTGGACACAATTTAATCATATTTGTAGGCTTTTAAAGTTTGAGTGTTAAAAGATACAGTCCAAATAGATAAAAAAAAATGCAATTAACATACAAATACAATAAAAAAAAACTTGCAATAATCACTTTTCTTATTCCCCCCCCCCCCCCCTATTAATGCAAAGTAAAATCTATTAAAAGCCATGCCGTCTTCATTGATTTGTTCACATTATACATGTAGATTATCATATTGGTGCTACTGATTTGAGTTTGAAATAGCGATCATTTGTTTGACGCAGGCATTGGTATGACAATACATTTAAGAAGCACAAATTTGCAACCATCTATGTGAACTTTATTAATGGAACGTTGTGCTGACAACTAGGAGCTGGTTACACCATTCAGGTGTCAGGGGCCATGTTTGGTTCTCACCTCATACAATCACACTCTGTACAAATTGTAAGTAACAGGAAACAACATAATAAATCTCCCTGTATGGGAAACAACCTAAAAGTTGGACATCACTCATGTACAGGAGTCAATTGGAAATAAATGTGCTGGCTTTTGCAGTCTCTCCAGCTCAGCTAGTGATCTGTACCCTTTACACAGGGCAATAATGAGAAGCTTGGCTTATTGGCAACAAGACTGGAGTGGATAGAGTTGCATGACCAAAATGTATGACCATCTTGCCAGGGGCTGGAAGAGCAATTGCAGTCAGAGGGATAAGTACTCAGCACTGGCCTTTGAGCATTGATTGACCTATCGTTAGGTGATTTAACTAAAGGTATAAAACACAGGTTGATTTATCAAAAAGGGGGGGATACCCTACTAAAGTAAACAGTTGGTTTTACCAGTGAAAGGGCTTGGTTTCGTTTTACCTTATATACAGTATTAATAGAATTTTCACTCGTGATGACCCATTAGTGCAGCCTATATACTGTATACAGCATTGAGATGGGGACTCAAGATTTGAGAACAGTGGTGCTAATGAGATATAATGGTGTCCTTATATTTAAAAAGTAGCAAAAGAAAAAAAAATAAACTTTATTAATTTAAACAAATTTAATTTAAATTAAAAAAACTTTTCATATAATAATATTATTACATATTATATTAGTTATTTTTAAATATTCTGCAGCTAAAATCCTGTGTTAACATTAAAAGATAAATAAACTGAACATATACTTACCTACATAGAAACTATTAGAATTTACTTATCACTTCCTTGTTTTTTTTCTATTTACTATTCACTTGTCTTCTCTCTCTCTCTCTCTCTCCCCCCTTTTTTTTTTAATGTCTAGCTCTCATTTATCTATTTCTCTTTTTCTGTTTTTATTTTCCATTTTTTTTCTCCTGTACGGACACGTCAATCACAATATTGGTTCTATCCATAGAATCCCAGGGGCTCTATAGAATCACATTCTGTTTCAGTTACTGATGTGGCAGTGCTGGCTGCGCATACGCTGTCCAGAGTCGCATAATGTACAAAATTGCCAAATGTCAGTGTATTTTATGTTCATGCCATATGCTTCTTTGTTTAACAAGGATACAAAATGTAAATGTCATAGATACAATTGTGTGTATACTGTATATACTGTAAAAAAAATAGCCTTTATTCTAACCCTTCCCTTCCGCAATCATAGATGTGTCCAGTTACATCTAGCCTCCTGGTACATTAAACAGTCCTTCTAGTCTTGTCATGCTGTGGCATAACTTGGTAGCACCAAGCATCTTCTGTGCAATTTTTTCCATTAAAACGTGTCTTTTTCGCATTGCTATGTGAATAGGATGCACAGGCAGCTTATGCTGATTAAAATGATATGCTGCATGCCTATATTCTGTGTGGAACTGCGATTCTATCTGCCTCCGAAATGGTATGTAAAAATGTATGCTAGTAAAAATTGTAACATACCATTCTGTATGCAGATACAGACGCAGGAGCACACAGAATATAGACATGCCACATATCATTTTAATCAGCAGAGTCTGCATGTGTGTCCTATCCGCATAGTGATGTGAATAAGACGCCCGATGCTAACGGAGTTGCATGGGACATGTCAGCTCACTCATGCCACGCATCTCCCGCTGCATGGCGTATTGAGGACACATCAGTAACTCTACATCCTAAATCTCACCCTGCACCTAGCTGTAATCCCATATACTACATTTGCACCAGAAAATGTCTTACACAGATCTAAATACAATTTTGCATATATGCTGATGAATTTACTAAGAGAGTTCTATTTGAAATTGGATGTTGCCCATAGCAACCAACCAGATTCTACTTCTCATTTATCTTGCACCTTCTAGAACATAATACCTGGAAACTGATTGGCTGCTAAGGGCAACATCCCATTTTAAATAGAACTCCTATTTTAGTAAATTTACCCCTCAGTGTGCACAAGCGCTTATTCGAATTTCCCAAATTCTGATAATGCAAGTCATCCACACCGAGTGTCATTTGTTCCAATTGGAGTATAAACTAAAATGTTTTCTTAACTTTATATTGTTCTCTTGAGAACGTTTAATACAATGTTCTTTTGCTATTACAGCTTAACTACGCACACTTTGCAATGGGCAGAGGGAGCAGCATATAGAGAGTACAGAGAGAAACAAACTATTATTAATATATACAATGCATTGGAAATTATTTCAAAGCACAAAACAGCATCAATTATCATTGGTGGCACCATACAGCTTGATTTGCAACTAAAGCAAGGAGTTTAAGGAGCAAGGTGCTACTTGCTACGTATGGATTGTGTAGAGGTTTGCAGGACAGTGCAAAAGTAAGATTTAACTTTCCGTAGCTAGATTATTGAATTGAGATAAAGCAGCGGTGGGGTCGGATATAAGGGGTATTAGAGGCACACAGCCCTTTTCACTCTGCAACATGATTTTAGATATGCACTAGGTCAGGTCTGCCCTATTATTTGAATAGGACGCATATCTAGGCTTTCTTTAACCAATGTAAAATCTTCAATCGTTCTGGTATGCCCTCACTTTCATGAGTAAAATGTAATGGGTTGATTCTAATGTGATAGGAGATGTAACATTAACACTTTTATACTTTGTACCTCTTGCGATTTTTCTAGCTTGTAGCAAACCCAGACACACGTAGTTTGTGGAGGTGTCTCCTAGGAGCAGAGAGTACATCACAACGCGTTTTGCCATGCACGATCAGTGTACTTCACAAATGAGGACCACTGTGTTTTTGAATGATAAATCTTTCTAAGACATTCAAAACTAATTTCCATTAGACTATTCTTCAGAGGTTCATTATAAGTGTATTCCTATAAATTGCTAAATTATAATTGCAATTATTATGACATTTTAATTATCATTGTATATTGGTTGTCATTTATCTATGAAGCCAGTAGGTAGTCTTAAGCAGTTATACAAGCAAACCAATACATTTACTCACTAGTACTACTAGTGAAATACAAACCATTATTTTCCGATACTTATGTTGTCAACAAAAAATATACAAATATGGGAATAACATAGTCTCCCTAATCAACTCCTCAGGGGATATTTACTAAAAGTCGATTTGGGTAAATTTTTATCAATATTTTAGTCGATCTTTGTCCAATTATTGATAGTTTTGGAGTTTCAGGGTCGAAATTACATTTACTAACAGAGGATTTTTGACACAGTTTAAAATTAAAAAAAAAATCATCTATCAGTAAATGTGGGATTTAGACCCTAAAAATACAACATCGACCAAACATCGATCCAAAATCAACCCAGATCGATTTTTAGTAAATATACCCCTAAATCCCACATTTACTAAAAGATGATTTTGGAATTATTTTTTTTAAATGATGTAAAAAATCATCTGCTAGTAAATGTGTGATTTAGACCCTGAAACACAAAATCGATCAAAAATCGACCAAACATTGACAAAAAAAAACTTTGTTCAAAATCGACCCAAATCAACTTTTAGTAAATATACCCCATAATGCCCTGGACTGTCCTAAAAAATTGGGATAGAGGGAATTAGTATACCTCCATTAAAAACTTAATTCCATTATTTGAGCCCTCCAAATAACCTAAATTAATATAAAAATATTGTAGCGTCATATGTCAATGGTAAAATTAGCACTACAGAGAAGGGCATTGGTGTAGAATACAAGATTAGAAATGCACATTTTATCAATGAAACAGCTGTGATTTTTATTGTCGCACCACTCACTGTTGATAAAATAAAATAGCTCTGTGTACTATTTAATCCGGTAAATATGGCTGCCTGAAAAGTGTTGCTTAGCTTATAGTACTAATATTTTTGTGTCTACCTATTGATCAGTTCAACATCAGTTTTCCAAATTCCTGACATGCTCATAATACTGTGAAACAATGACAAGAGAAAAAGTATATTTAAACTAATGGAGTGATGTATATAAGGTGTCCGTGTCGTCCGTAATCAGTAATAAAAACTATACATGCAAGTAGATAAATAACCTACCAAACATGAGCATATACACTATAGTATACCATGTAAGACATCATAATTCTTGGAACCCAGGTGAGATAATGATTACGAGTCCCATGTATGTGTCTAGATTCATTGTGCCAATACTACATCATTTTTTGTGGGCTAAAAGTGCTTGTAATTTATTTGCAAACAAATACTGTGTTAATAAGAAAAAAAAAATCTAAAAAATTGTGAATAATGGTTCTCTTTAATTTTGCTGCTGCTTCTGACATAAAATAGAGAATGTATTGTTTTATTTCGATGTTTAATGATGATGATAATGTTTTCATAAGATGTACAAATTGCTTTATTTAGCTTTGTATCTGTAAAGAAATTGTAATTTATTTTGAAAGAAAAAAAGAGAAAATTTAAATACAATGCCTGTTTTTTTCCCCACTTTATTTTATGTTATAATTGTGTTTTTGGTGTCAGGTACATTTTTGGACATTATTAAAAATATGTGATACAAATGGAGGCTTTTTATTACTCATTTGAAAACAAATAGATTGATAAGCCTGGTGTAATGGGAGGATGTTGGTGCAATAAACCGCCGTGGGAAGTATAAATTATGGCACAATAAAATGCAAATTGTTGTTATTGAAGTATTTGCTACTTTCTAGCAGAAAATCACATTTTAATATATATTATAAATAATATATTAATATTGTTTGCTTACTATAGATCAGCGGTTCCCAACTTTTTTTTTATCTCCCGTACCCCTTGATTAGGCTTTTCATCTAAGAGTACCCCCTCGTCTCATCCCCCCCACCCATTCGTCCTCGCCAGAAAGTTTAGTTTTTGTTAGGTAGTAATGTTCTTAGGTTAGCTAAATAATCAAACGACTCTTTAATGACATTTATAGGCTTTTAGTTTTGATTTTACATTTTACAATTTAACAAAAAAATTTTTTTGCAGCCTAACTTAAAATCAAAAACAGTATTACACGTACAAGTTTTACCTTGATATACATGTCTTCTAAGTTGATTGAGCAACTTCCATTATGTGTATACATTCACTGACCCATTGGTGAGTGAGACAGGCTGTGAAATGCTATCCGTTTGAATGGTCGATAGTTATTAGGTTGACAGCCATTTGATCGACATTGACATGGTTGAGACATGGACAAATGGTAGACACATGAAAATGGTTGACACATGACAGGTCGACACATGAAAAGTTCGGCAAGTTTTGTTTTAAAAAAATAGATTTTAACATTTTTAATACTTTACTATCCACGTGCACTACGATTGTGAATAGCATACATGCAGCCGCAGCGGTGTGACCTGGCATCCGGTGTCCTCCATGCACGACTGCGCTGGGTCACGCATCCGCCATTACAGGCTTCGATTTGAAGTAGCCCTCTGCAGTCCGGCGCGTACCCCCAGGGGTACGCATACCACGGGTTGGGAACCGCTGCTATAGATTACAGCCATAGCACAAAAAGATTGTAGTCTGAGAGCATTAAGAGTAGAGGGGGCATGTGTGCAGTCTCCATCTGGGCCCCCTCCTCTCTAGCGGACAGCTCAGTAGACTCTAAGCACTAGGGTTGCTAGCGCTGTCCCAGAATGTAGTGCACATGAGCACGTCTCCAGGAAAATGACATGGTGGCCATTTTCCCAGTGATGTTCCTACTGCGCATGTGCGAAACACTTGGAAAATTGCCACCACGCCATTTTCCCAGTGATTTGTGGCCCCCATTGTAGATACATCAGAGTCTGAGTGTACAGATTCAATTTTCTTATGTGTTCATATATCTTTCTAAACATTTTAGTAAATTGATACAAATTTGGCTATATAAATGTTACCAAAGCATGCCTAAATACCATATCCAAAATCTGAACTCTATATCAGAACTTGTAGGGGGAGGTGTGACACCACAATATCTGACTGCGCACATTACTGGTTTTTACGTTAGCCAAACATTTCTAACTTTTATGCGTTCCTCTTTGGGGTGCAAGGGAAATTAGCGATGTTACTGGTTGCAATGTGCCTTTGCCTGATCATTCTAGCTATCATATACAGTAGAATTGGGCAAGCAACCGTTGCTGCCAGTTGGCCATTGTCAATGCTTCAGCAATTATACTGCAAAATAGAAAATATTGCAGAGAAGCAGATGACCTTAAATGTTGTTTAATCTTTTGGAGGCCATCACCTAGCATCGAGTGTTAGGTAGGTCTCACAAAGAGTGGCTGACAGCCAAGCCTGCTAACTTGTAGTTGTGGCAATTGCTAACACAAATAGTCAATGCATGTCTTGCCATGATATAAAGCACTTGAGGCATGTGCTTGCTGGAGCATACTCAGATGTGTCATCATCATCATCTACACAAGCTAAACAGTGCTGTTATATAAGAGGATTCTTCATATCAATGTCGCTTCTACTACTGACATGAAGACTGTCTCTTACAAAAAAAATAAATGACATTTACTGTCACTTACTGTCCAGTTCTGACTCTCCTATCTCACACAGCAGAAATTCTTCTTGGGAAAATCTTTTGGGTTTGTATAAACTATTTTCAGAAACATGGTAGATCTCATTTAATTATGACCATCCTGTCAGTCAATCATTGATGTTTGCTTTTCCAGTGTGGCCTATTGCTAGCACACCTTCCCACACCCATAAAGTTCCTCAAGAGTGTCTTTGAAATTTTTTTAGTGTTGAGCACATGCCTGTAGTATGTTTTCTAGTAAGGACGCTCCTTAATGATTTATGTATTTGTTCTGGGTGCTAGAGTAACAGGTGTGTGGACTTTCTTCCATTTGTTTCTTGGTTAGGAGGACAATTTCACTTTTAGATACCTTACTGAGATTTCTGAACTACAGGCTTAGCAGCTCCTGAAGCAGACCCAGCACTCACATCCAGAACTGGTGCAGCAACAAAGGGATAATATTGAATTTGATCAACCTTTTTTTACAGCTCCACCATATCAGTCCATGTCCTGATTGGAGCTTAAAGACTGAGGGGTCTATTCATGAAGCAGTGAAAAGTGTGGAGAAGTGAGCCAGGGGAGACATTGCCCATGGCAACCAATCAGCATTGAAGTAACATTTATAATTTGCATACTGTACAATTGTATGGAGAAGCTGATTGGTTGCCATGGGCAACTTCTCCACAGGCTCACATCTCCACTTTTTTCGCTGCTTCATGAATAGACCCCTAAATTATTTAAGTGCACACTAGGGTTATTTTTGTCAGAATCCAAGTAGCCTAATAGTATGTTTTTGAAGTGTGGGAGCAAACTTGCTCAAACAAGGGGAGAACATGCCAACTCCACACCAATGGGCCATGACCAGGAATGGAACTCATGATCTCAGTGCTGTGAGGCAGTAATGCAAACCACTGTGCCACCATGTTGCTCACACACAGTACAGTATATTGATTATGTGACATAACATGTCAAGTCTGGCTCTAACATGTCTAGCATGCATAACTGTTTATAATTAACATTTGTTTGGTTCTGATTTTACGAAAGAGGGTGAAATACCCTTAAAAAAATCTTAATTAGAAAAGCAAAAATCTATTAAGGTTCCTTTTAATTAACATAGAATTCAATGATCACAAACCTTCTCAGGGTAGACATCCCCATGATGGCCATCTTGAAAAAAACAAATACTTTGGTGAGTCCTACAAGCTTCTCACTTATGGAAAACTATCACAACAGGCAAGAGGGTCTGTGGGGTCTATTTACTAAGCCTTGGTGGAGATAAAGTACCTGCCAACCAGCTCCTGTCATTTTTCAAACCCAGCCTATGACATGGAGGTTAGGAGCTGATTGGTTGGTGCTTTATTTCTGTCAACTTTATCGCCATCCAAGGCTTAGTAAATAGACCCCTAAGAGTAATAATGGTCATTACATCTCAAAGGTTTCCTCTTGAAGGAGGCCTTAGTAAAACGTGTAGATTTGAAAACAGAATTTGCAGAACACACGTTAGGTGTGACTAAGTCTTATAATTCCATTCCAAAGTTATGTGGCTTCATCAGACCAGTTCTAGATGCCAAAACTTTAAAAACATTTACTAAAAAAAAGGAAAAAAAAGGTTTTGTGAAGATTTTACAGACTCGCAACACCTCATAAAACAAGACTTTTCTGTATCAAGATAGACCTAATGTATACATTTTATGTGATAAGGACAGCCAAAGTCCCAGGTGAGGGAGAAGCCAGATCTGTAGTACCATTGAGTGGTCAAGGTGTTTGGCCTCTCCAATTCTCCATTCTCGCTGCAAAGGTAATGAGGGCTGCATTGCTCGTATTCATCAAAAAGTGCTAACATGACTCACATACATATTCGACATGGTCATTTTCAAGACAGAGAATGCATTCTCGTTATTGGAACCAATACTGGGTATTACTGTGTCACAGGGTACTTGCAGGGTTGCTACAGGTTGGTGGTCCAGGACCAAATCAAATTATTTATAGTCCATGTGATAGACAAAACCAATGATGGTGGCTGCCAATCATAAAATAAGTGGACAAACAGAAGAACAACCCTGTCCACCACCACCACATAACGGAGCCTAATGATGACATACAGATGTGACATGGTGTTGTTGTGACATGCAGTGCTAAATTGCACCCGCCAGTCCCCCACAAAAAGTGAATGTACAGTGGGTACGTGCGTCCACGCGCTCCAACTATCCCGCTACACGCATCCTTCCGGGCAACAACCCAGGAGGACAAAATCTGTATAAGTACAATTTAAACAATTTCTCAATTAGAAATTTTCGGCCTAGGGGTGCCGTGAAAAAAATGCTGATACTCCAGGGAGCCATGGTTCACAAAAGTTTGGGAACCACTTCTGTAAGAATTAAGAAATCCAGCCCTCAATCTTGTCGCTATAGAATTTCTAGCATTCCATTAAGTATCGGTGCATCTACTCTATCTCTTTAAAGGACAACATGGACATGAATCTGAAAAATAATAAATCTAACAACAACCGCACATTCTTCCTTAGCTAGCGGCTACCATAAAAAGGAAAGCAGTAGCTGAATTTTGCTGAATTACTAAAATGCGTCTGGTAGATATGTTCAGATGTTACACTACTTACAACAACAATGTTTCACTTAGAGGGCAAGTGAAGAGAGAGCTTTCTCTCCTTAGGGGGCAGATACTGTATGTCTCTTCTGGAAACCCTACCTTCTCCAATATATAACTTAGATTTCATGACATACACATGTCTGTAGGTGGGGGAGTTTTTACATCAGATCGATTTTTGCCTGTAAAAATGTTGCTGCTTTATATCCAGTTTCTAAGTGTCCGGTTGGCTGCATCGGGCAGTGTATGCCCTGCCGCAGCCGTCCGATGGACATTTCCCTATTCCTTCACATGGCACCGATATCATGTGACATACACTGTGAGAGCTCTGACATGGGAAGGAAAGGGGAAATGTCTCCTCCCCGGGGGTGGAGCACAGATATCATGTGACATACACTGTGAGAGATCTCATATTGGAAGGAACGGGGAAATGTCTCCTCCCCCGGGGGAGGGCCCTGATATCACGTGACATACACTGTGAGAGATCTCATAGTGTATGTACCGGATATCTGCAGTGACAGATGAAATGCTTGTCAGCCCGTGTATGCCCAGCATTAGGCTTATCTAAGATGTTGAATGATAGGTTCTCTTTACAATATAGAGACAAAATTCTCAATCCATGGATGACACCCACACCCAAAGATACACACGCAAAAGCCATTCATGTTTAGTAGATACTTTGGAATTTTGATCAATGTAAAACACTGTATAACCTGTATAAGTGTAACTGATCAGAGTAGACCAAACTAAAAGGATATTGTCACCAGTGCATCCAGTACTGGAAGGGTGCTCCATGCAGCACTGCTCTCTCCTCGGAAGTAGTCTGGATCTAAATGAACTCTGTGATAGAGGATATGCCGAAGAAAGGCACCTACGCGTTTCACCTTAAGGACTTCTTCAGGGGTGTTTCATCTTCTCTGCTTACATCAACATTTTTAGACAGAGCAGCCGAGCTAATGTTATATACTGCATGAGCTCTTGGCTTACTATAACACTACAAGAGCACCTTATACCATATTATTTCAAAAGGAAGAAAAAAACACAAATACCAACCATCTTTCCCTGTGTTTGGCATCTTCTTACAACATGTTCCATTGAGAGCAGTGATCTCCCAGCTTGTGTATATTTCGTTTAAACCAATAGTGTATATTAGATTTAAACTAATAGTTTGGTAATGCCTGGGTGCTGTTTATAGTGCCACCTAATTGAAAGACAACTATTTTATAAAATTTTCTAGTAGTACAAAGACAACTTAAACAACCTTAAAAAGACTTATCTTGTCACATGCAAGAAAAGCAGCAGCCTCTGTACTACTTACACACTGGGACAGGACTCAAGAGGACTGTGTGTGTGTGTGTGTGTGTGTGTGTGTGTGTGTGTGTGTGTGTGTGTGTGTGTGTGTGTGTCTCTCTAGTCCCTCATTAGATAACAGTTTACACAGGACTCAGACACCCAGGCGGGGAGGAGTAGAAGCTGGGATCCCTGTGTCACTTATAGGTCTCTCACCCTCCTATCTCTCCTCTGGTCAGAAATTTCCGTGGGTAGCTCATGAAACCTGATAGTCCTGTTTATTTGCCTGCACTGCATACTGTCCTGCTTGCATTCTAGCTGCCTGTTCTGCTGATGCATAAGAGGGAAAGCTAGTGATGTCAGTGTGCTCTGGCCGGAGGGCCCCCTGACAATGGATGTTGAAGCTATCACTGAATCTACACAAATAGAATGACGGCACATAGGTTTTTGATTTTCATTTTTATTTTATTTCTTGGGGATTTATATGGAAAGCCTATTATCACAGCACTGGCATATTATTCCTAGCTACAGGCTGATGCCTGCCTTTGATTTAAACATAGGTGCCCAAAAACTTGTGAATTGGGAGCTGATTGGCTGGAGCATGATTTATCATACGCAATAAGTTTTATCATCCACAATGATAAATCTCTTGTTGATAAATGAGCCCCTATAGAACGTTTCATAGACCGGTACATGATATCTTGGGACATGGTTAGACTTTCAGTAGGCCACAAGAAGTTTTTGGCTACCAGATGGTTGGCTGCTTGACTTAGGCCCAATCTCGTTGGCTAAGAGAGCTGTTCATTCACATTTAGGCATGTACCTCTCTGCCTAATGCTGGGTACACACCTTTGTGATCACTCTGCTGAACAGGTTAAACGGTCCCAATCAGCGAGTAGTGTGTCCCCAGCTTGACCCCCTGTGAGCTGCCTGCAAGCCCCATATACACTGATACTCCTTTTCCACCTAGTAGCACGGGTTGCAGCCGGAAGCCTGACATGTGTGTTACCCGGCTGCGGCCCGTGCTCAGCCCCCTTTCCCACTGCACTCACCAACCCGGCATATTGCCGGGTTGGTGACGCAGCTGGCAAAGTGGCAGGGGTGGCGCTGGGAGATCACATGATCTCCCAGCGCCGCCCTTCCATACACTGTGAACGGGAGCCATGTCGCATCGACGCGGCTTCCGTTTACACTGCACAGCTTACCGGGTTGAACTCGTGTTCAACTCGGTGAGCTACGGGTTTTTGCAGAGGGACCCTTTTTCACTAGCAAAAAACACGGTAAATGCGCGCCCCCATGCATTTACCCTTGTTTTTTGAGCTAGTGGAAAAGGGGTATGAGCTGGAAATACTGTAGCTTAGTGTGTATAGTCTTCTATGGGATTTGGAGGTCGGCATCTAAAATATTAAACGGCACATACAGTAAGATGTGACCTCCCGATCCAACAGTTGCAGGAGCATTGGAGGAACGTTTTAAGACGTTTATATTGGTTAACACTCCTGCACCGTTCCTACATACACACCTATACAATTGCAGGGCCGTTAATCCGAGATCCGATAATCCGAGATCAGGTGATTGGGCTGACAATTGTATAGGTGTGTACCCATCTTAATGCCCAATTCATAGTCTTTGGTTAAAAACAGCTGCTTGTTTCCATTCAGTTCAGTGACATTGTATTTATGTTCTACCTTCAAAACGATCTTCCCTTTTTCCCTGGTTTCCCGTATGTTGGCTATGGCTTGGCTTGGACCTGACTATGAAGCTCTCTGAGTGCGGTTTTTGTCCCTGATTTCGTTTCTGTGCTATCTGCTGCAGTAGAAGATAATATATAAAATGTATAATGTATACGGATTAAAAATTTTAAGGCACAAGGTGCTGTTCATTTAAATGAGTGCCCATTGTTTCTAGCGGTTTGGGTTTCGAGAGACAGGCAGTTAAGATGCCGGCGGTCTAAATACCGACCCCGGCATCCCGACTGTTCTCAAATCCGACAGAGGTTCCGCACTAAGGGAACCCGAATCCTAACCCTCCCCATAACCCTTCTTCCCCACAGCCTAACCTGCACCCTCCCATTCCGCAGCCTAACCCTAACCCTCCCTCCCCGCAGCCTCATCCTAACCACTCTACCCCACAGCCTAACCCTAACCCTCCCCCAGCAGCCTAACCCTAACCCTCCCTCCCTGCATCCTCAACCTAACTCCTCTTCCCCACAACCTAATCCTAACCCTCCCCCAGCAGACTAACCCAGACCCTCCCCAGCATACTTGCGTTTGAGATCCCGGTGGTCGGACAGATGTCGGATTCTGGCACCGGCATCATGACGGCCGGGATGGCAAACGCCGACATGCTGACCATCTCTAGCTGATACTCTAAGCTCGCAAGAGCAGGGCCTTCCTCAATCATGTGCCTTTCCTTTTCTTACTTACACTATCCTATACTCCATCCTCCCTTTGATGGCTCCTAACCCCGGGTTTTCTATACCTATCCTATATTGTCTTGAACTGTAAGTTGCTGTTTTCTTGTTTTGCTAATTTGTTTATGTACTCTGTAAAGGGTGCTGCGGATCCCTTGTGGCGCCATATAAATAAAGCATAATAATAATAATAATAATAATATTAATAGTACATTTAATTTATTTAACAAAAAAAAAAGGAACATTCTATTTAAATGTATTGATTCCCTGCTGGCACCACGATTTTGGGCAAAAGCAAGATAAAGAGTTTAAAAGAACGAAATGCAAATGGGAAGGGATTACTGAATTAAAATTTTGATGGGTATTAATCTTTTCATTGGTCTTACATTATTCTATTTAATTTTAATTAGCCTTCTCATCAGGAATAACTGCCTTTTTCTAGGTCATCTGAGCATAACTTTTTATCCACATAGATCATGTAAAAATCCTGTATGAGTATATTCCACAAAAGAACTGTTCTCCCTAGATGTCCTCTTATGATAATATTTCCTGGAGCCGGTATTACAGAAGTGGCGGGAGTGCCTTTGATGCTTATGTTCTAATCTTAATTATTCAATATTATCTATTGAATTAAAGTTAAGAAATAGATTATCCAAAGGAGCCTATTCCTGCCCACTCTTCCTGGTTATCCATCAGCATACTGTTGATTCCCCTGATGGTTCCGGTCTCATAAACTCACCCATACAGTATCTCTATTCCTTTTGTATGGTTATCTTCCAATTAAGATGTTCTTATCTGGAGTGTGCAGTATCTCTATAATGGTTATTACTGAGCCATTCCAAGTACTGTATATTAGGATTTATATTCACTCAATTGAAACCCCCTGATATAATGGTATAAATGTGTCCTCGCTTACTGGTTGTCCACACGCCCAGAGGTGTAACTAGGTGCCATGGTGCCCAGACCATGGGTATGTTTCGACTCCCCCTCCCCTGTACTGAATTGAGGGCATGTTACATTTAAAAAATATATATATATTTAAAAATCCTAAATTGGTGACAGGGCCGGTTCTAGACCCTGTGGAGCTCAAGCAAAAGGTTCCTTTGGGCGCTCCAATGGTTAAAACAGGACAGTGCGCACTGAAGGTATAGTGGCGTGTCTTCAAGGGGAAGGGGCTTGAACACAAAATAGTACCAATTCAGATTACACCGCACAGTTGTACATTTTACGCCACAAAGTAGAGCCCCTTATACACGTTACACAACACAGTAGAGCCGCTTATACATGTTATGCCACAGTAGAGACGCTTATACACGTTACACCACAGTAGAGACGCTTATACACGTTACACCACAGTAGAGACGCTTATACACGTAACACCACAGTAGACACTTATACACGTTACGCCACAGTAGAGCCGCTTATACACGTTGCACCACAGTAGAGACGCTTATGCACGTTACACCACAGTAGAGCCGCTTATACACGTTACACCACAGTAGAGCCGCTTATACACATTACACCACAGTAGAGCCGCTTATAAACGTTACACCACAGTAGAGACGCTTATACACATTATGCCACAGTAGAGCCACTTATACACGTTACACAATACAGTAGAGCCGCTTATACATGTTACACACCACAGTAGAGGTGTTTATACATGTTACACCACAGTAGAGCCGCTTATACACATTACAAAATATAGTAGAGATGCTTACACACATTACACAATATGGTAGAGCCGCTTATACACGTTACACAATACGGTAGAGCCGCTTATACATGTTACACCACAGTAGAGACGCTTATACACGTTACACCACAGTAGAGATGCTTTTACACGTTATGCCACAGTAGAGCCGCTTATACACGTTACACCACAGTAGAGCCACTTATACACGTTACACCACAGTAGAGACGCTTATACACGTTACACCACAGTAGAGATGCTTATACACGTTATGCCACAGTAGAGCCACTTATACATGTTACACAACACAGTAGAGCCGCTTATACATGTTATGCCACAGTAGAGACGCTTATACACATTACACCACAGTAGAGACGCTTATACACGTTACACCACAGTAGAGACGCTTATACACGTAACACCACAGTAGACACTTATACACGTTACGCCACAGTAGAGCCGCTTATACACGTTACAGCACAGTAGAGACGCTTATACACGTTACACCACAGTAGAGAAGTTTATACACGTTATGCCACAGTAGAGCCGCTTATACACGTTACACCACAGTAGAGCCGCTTATACACGTTACACCACAGTAGAGCCGCTTATACACATTACACGACAGTAGAGCTGCTTATACACATTACACCACAGTAGAGACGCTTATACACATTATGCCACAGTAGAGCCACTTATACACGTTACACAATACAGTAGAGCCGCTTAATATACATGTTATATCACAGTAGAGCTGTTTATACATGTTACACCACAGTAGAGCCGCTTATACACATTACAAAATACAGTAGAGATGCTTATACACATTACACACGTTACGCCACAGTAGAGCCGCTTATACACGTTACACCACAGTAGAGCCACTTATACACGTTACACCACAGTAGAGATGCTTATACACGTTATGCCACAGTAGAGCCACTTATACATGTTACACAATACAGTAGAGCCGCTTATACATGTTACACCACAGTAGAGCTGTTTATACACGTTACACCACAGTAGAGCGGCTTATACACGTTACAAAATATAGTAGAAATGCTTATACACATTACACAATATGGTAGAGCCGCTTATACACGTTACACAATACTGTAGAGCCGCTTATACATGTTACACCACAGTAGAGCCACTTATACACGTTACACTACAGTAGAGCCGTTTATACATGATACACCACAGTAGAGCCCCTTATGCATGATACACCACAGTAGACCTGTTTATACACGTTACACCACAGTAGAGCTGTTTCTACACGTTACACCACAGTAGAGCCACTTATACACATTACACCACAGTAGAGCCACTTATACACATTACACCACAGTAGAGCCACTTATACACGTTACATCACAATAGAGCCGTTTAAACATGTCTCTCTGCTTCTAATGCAAAGAGAGGTGCTGTTGCTGCAGAAGCAGCAGCTGAGACAGAGAGAGGTGCCGCAGCATCAATGTAGAGAGAGGTTCTGTAGCAGCCGGGGCAGAGATGGGTGCTGCAACAGCCGGGGCAGAGAGAGGTGGTGCAGCAGCCGGGGGCAGAGAGAAATGCTGCAGCAGCTGGGGCAGAAAAAGGTGCTGCAGCAGCTGGGATAGAGAGAGGTGCTGCAGCAGCTGGAACAAAGAAAGGTGCTGCAACAACTGGGGCAGAAAGAGGTGTTGCTAGATGCCATGGTGCCCGTACCAGGGGTAAGCTTCGACGCACCCTCCCCTGTACTGAATTGGGGGCATGTTACATTTAAAAAAAACAGGATTTTGATAACCTACCGGTAAATCCTTTTCTCCTAGTCCGTAGAGGATGATGGGGATGATATCAAGACCATGGGGTATAGACGGGATCCGCAGGAGACATGGGCACTCCAAAGACTTTTCATAAGGTGTGAACTGGCTCCTCCCTCTATGCCCCTGCTCCAGACCTCAGTTGTAGGAACTGTGCCCAGGGAGACTGACATTTCGAGGAAAGAAATTACTTAACTAGTGGTGAGATATCTACCAACTCACACCCTCAACCATGCCGCACACATGGCATTTAACATAACACACGCCAACAGGCATGAACTAATTGCAGCAACATGCTGAAACCAAGATAACACAACTTGTGTAACTGTAATAACTAAACTGCAGGTAAAGTACGCACAGGGACGGGCGCCCAGCATCCTCTACGGACTAGGAGAAAAGTATTTACCGGTAGGTTATCAAAATCCTATTTTCTCATACGTCCTAGAGGATGCTGGGGACAACATCAAGACCATGGGGTCTATACCAAAGCTCCAGTACGGGCAGGAGAGTGCGGATGACCCTGCAGCACCGGTTGACCACACTTTAGGTCCTCATCGGCCAAGGTGTCAAACTTGTAGAACTTAACAAATGTGTTTGACCCTGATCAAGTAGCTGCTCGGCAAAGTTGTAATGCCGAGACCCCCCGGGCAGCTGCCCAGGATGAGCCCACCTTCCTAGTGGAGTGGGCCTTTACCGATGTCGGTAACGGCAATCCAGCCGTAGTATGAGCTTGCTGAATCGTATTTCTAATCCAACGTGCAATAGTCTGCTTGGAAGCAGGACAGCCAATCTTGTTGTGATCATACAGGACAAACAGAGCCTCTGTTTTCCATATACGAGCTGTTCTAGCAACATAGATTTTCAAAGCTCTAACCACATCTAGAGACTTTGAATCAGTGAATGTGTCAGTAACTACTGGCCCACAATAGGTTGGTTTATGTGAAAAGCAGAAACCACCTTTGGAAGAAAATGTTGGCGAGTTTGCAACTCTGCTCTATCTTCATGGAAAATCAGGTAAGGGCTCTTGTGAGACAAGGTCCCCAATTCCGACACCCGCCTTGTGGATGCCAATGTCAAAAGCATCACCACTTTCCAAGTGAGAATCTTCAACTCTATCTTTTGTAGAGGCTCAAGCCAATACGATTGAAGGAACTGCAATACCACGTTAAGGTCCCATGGTGCCACTGGAGGCATGAATGGAGGCTGGATGTGCAGAATCCCTTTCATGAAGGTCTGAACCTCTGGAAGAGAGGCCAATTGTTTTTGGAAGAACACTGACAAGGCCGAAATCTGGACCTTGATTGATCCCAATCGTAGGCCCGTCTCCACACCATCCTGCAAAAAATGGAGAAAACGTCCTAAGTTAAACTCTTCCGTAGAAGCTTTCTTGGATTCACACCAAGACAAATTTTTTCTCCAAATACGGTGGTAATGTTTTGACGTTACTCCCTTTCTGGCCTGAATAAGAGTGGGGATGACCTCCTTAGGAATACCCTTCCTGGCTAGGATACAGCGCTCAACAGCCATGCCGTCAAACGTAGCCACGGTAAGTCTTGGTACACACACGGCCCCTGCTGCAGCAGGTCCTCCCGAGGAGGAAGAGGCTGAGGATCTCCTATGAGTAACTGCTGAAGATCTGGGTACCAAGCCCTTCTTGGCCAGTCTGGGGCAATGAAGATTGCTCGAACCCTTGTCTTTCTTATGATCCTGAGTACTTTTGGGATCAGCGGAAGTGGAGGGAAAACCTACACTGATGGAAACACCCACTGGGTTACCAGTGCATCCACTGCTACTGCTTGAGGGTCTCTCGACTTGGAACATTATCTCTGAGGCTTCTTGTTGAGACGAGACGCCATCATGTCTATTTGAGGAACTCCCCAAAGACTTGTCACCTCTGCGAAGACTTCTTGGTGGAGGCCCCACTCTCCTGG
The DNA here is from genome assembly GCF_028390025.1 of Pseudophryne corroboree. Taxonomy (NCBI): domain Eukaryota; kingdom Metazoa; phylum Chordata; class Amphibia; order Anura; family Myobatrachidae; genus Pseudophryne; species Pseudophryne corroboree. Next base: position 66,500,932 of record NC_086445.1, read on the forward strand.
ATGGAGATTGTGTCTACTGAGGAAGTCTGCTCCCCAGTTGTCTACTCCAGGAATGAAAATTGCAGACAGAGCTTGTAGATGTTTTTCTGCCCAGCGGAGGATTTTTGTCGCCTCTGCCATTGCCGCTCTGCTTTTAATTCCACCCTGCCTGTTTATGTATGCGACTGCTGTTACATTGTCCGCCTGGATCTGCATGGGACGGTCTTGAAGAAGATGTACCACTTGTTGAAGGCCATAAATGGCTCTTAGCTCCAGAACGTTTATGTGAAGGCAGGCTTCCTGTTGTGACCAACGTCCCTGGAAGTTTTCTCTTTGAGAGACTGCTCCCCAGCCTCTGAGACTTGCATCCGTGGTTACTAGGACCCAGTCCTGAATCCTGAACCTGCGTCCCTCTAGCAGGTGAAAGCTGTGCAACCACCACAGGAGCGAAATCCTGGTTTTTGACGACAGGATTATCTTTCTGTGCATGTGTAGGTGTGACCCTGACCACTTGTCCAACAGGTCCCACTGGAATACTCTGGCATGGAACCTGCCAAACTGTATGGCCTCGTAGTCCGTCACCATCTTCCCCAACAACCGAATGCACTGATGGATCGACACACTTGATGGTTTCAATATCTGTTTTACCATTTTCTGGATTTCCAGAGCCTTCTCTAGCAGAAGAAATACTCTCTGAACTTCTGTGTCCAGAATCATCCTGAGGAAAGACAACCTTGTCGTCGGTTCCAACTGTGACTTTGGGTAATTTATGATCCACCCGTGTTGTTGGAGTATTGACAGGGAGAGGGATATGTTTTGTAATAACTGCTCCCTGGATCTCGCCTTTATCAGGAGGTCGTCCAGATAAGGGATTATATTGACTCCTTTCTGACGAAGGAGGACCATCATCTCCGCCATCACCTTGGTGAATACCCTCGGCGCCGTGGAGAGACCGAAAGGTAACGTCTGGAATTGGTAATGGCAATCCTGAATCGCGAATCTCAGATAAGCCTGGTGAGGAGGATAAATGGGAACATGCAGGTAAGCATCCTTTATGTCCACCGACACTAAGTAGTCCCCCTCCTCCAGACTGGCAATCACTGCCCGAAGTGATTCCATCTTGAACTTGAAACTTTTCAGGAAGAAATTCAGATCTTTTAGATTTAGGATCGGTCTGACAGAGCCGTCCGGCTTCGGAACAACAAAGAGGCTTGAATAAAAACCCCGCCCTTGTTGTGACAACGGTACCAGGACTATAACCTGGTCTTGACATAATTTTTGGATTGCCGCTGTTACTGCTTCTCTCTCTGGTGGAGAAGCTGGCAAGGTCGATTTGAAAAATCGGCATGGGGGAACGTCTTGAAACTCTACTTTGTATCCCTGGGATACTATTTGCAACACCCAGGGATCCAGGCCAGACAGAATCCAATCCTGGCTGAAGAGTTTGAGACGTGCCCCCACCCGGGCGGCCTCCCGGAAGAGAGTTCCGCTGCGGATTTCTTTCCCCTTCCCCTACCTGCAAAGAAGGGGGAACCTCTCGCCTTTTTGTATTTATTGGGCCGAAAGGACTGCATTTGCGGGTGATAGGTCTTTTTTGCCGGTGCAGGCGCAGAGGGCAAAAATGTTGACTTACCTGCTGTAGCCACCTAGACTAACGCATCCAGGCCATCGCCAAATAAGGCCTCACCTTTATATGGGAGAGCCTCCATGTTTCTTTTGGAATCTGCATCCGCGTTCCACTGGCAAATCCATAACGCCCGCCTAGCCGATACTGCCATGGTAGCGGCTTGTGAACTCAAGAGTTCAATATCCTTCATTGCTTCCAGCATGTAGGCGGCAGCGTCCTTGATATTCCCTAACTTAAGGAGTATCTCATCTTTATCAATCGTGTCAATTTCTGATGACACGCTTTCTGACCATTTTTCAATAGCGCGACTCACCCATGCGCAGGCAATAGTGGGCCTGAGCAGTGTACCATTGGTAACATAAATGGATTTTAATGTCGTTTCCATTTTGCGGTCTGCCGGCTCTTTAAGAGAAGCCGTGCCAGGAGCAGGGAGAATGACCTTCTTTGTCAACCTAGAAAGTGCACTGTCTAACACAGGGGGTGACTCCCATTTTTTCCTGTCTTCAACCGGGAAAGGATAAGCTATGTGAATCCTTTTGGGAATACAAATTTTTTTTATCAGGATTCACCCACATCCCTTCAAACAGAGCATTTAGTTCGTGTGAAGGAGGGAACGTGACTTTGGATTTCTTTTCCTTACATAAATAAGCTTTCTGCTGAGGTACAGGAGTGCTTTCTGTAACCTCCAACACGTCCCTTATAGCCACAATCATATATTGTATACTTTTTGCCAATTTATGATCTATCTCTCTGGATTCACTATTGTCGACACAAGAATCAGAATCCGTGTCGGTATCAGTGTTTACAACATTTGCAAATGGTCTCTTATGTGACCCAGAGGGGCCGCCCGCATAAGGAATAGCAGCATCCTGAAAAATCACATATTCCACAGATTTTCTCCAGCATGCAGCCTTAGATTCAGACTTATCTAATCTATGGTTAATCAGATGCATACTGTCACGTAGCTCTTTCACCCATGCAGGCTCTTGGTGTGCCGGTAGCGCCACCACATTACAACTCCCTAAAATGGCTTCCTCCAGGGAGGAACTCCCTGCCTTAGACATGCCTCACACGTGTACACCACACTCACAGACACACTGGGACTTATTTTGGGGACAGACCCACAGTAAAATCTGTCAGAGGGATACAGGATAGGAGCATCCAGTTCACAAACCCAACGCCAGTATTGCCTGTGAACACAGTATGTCCACAGCCCAAAAGCACTTTTAAATAGTAATATATACTATCAAATGCACCACAATCGCTTTGTGCCCCCCCTTTATAGCACCCTGTACTTGTCAGAAATGGAGGAGAGGACCAGCGTGTTCTCTGCAGCCTGTGGAGAGAGAGAAAATGGTGCTGAGTAGTGTGCTGGCTGCCTGAGGAAGAAGCTCCGCCCCTCAGTATCCATGACAATATTTATACTGGCGGGGTAGGGCTGTGCCTGGTCATCTTATGCCCCCTTTTAGCCAGTTTGAGGTATTTTTCTTGCTGCCCAGGGCGCCCCCCCTGCAGTGCCTGTGTGTGTGGGCTGCAATGGCGCGCTGCGCTCCCGCCAGCCACGCCGCACCTCAGCCATCACTTACTTGATTGAAGATCATTCTTCTCATACTCACCTGTCTTCTGACTTCTGGCTCTGTGAGGGGGGTGACTGCATGCTGTGGGAGTGAGCATCTAAACACGGCTAGCATTCAGTTCCCTTCAGGAGCTAATGGTGTCCTGTCAGCCAGAAGCAGAGCCATGAAACTCTGAGGAAGTTGGTTCTGCTTCTGCCCCCTCAGTCCCACGAAGCAGGGAGTCTGATGCCAGCAGATCTCCCTGAAAACAAAAAACCTAACATAAGTCTTTTCAGAGAAACTCAGTAGAGCTCCTCAGAGTGCATCCAGCCGACCTGGGCACATTTCTAAAACTGAGGTCTGGAGAAGGGGCATAGAGGGAGGAGCCAGTTCACACCCAATGAACAGTCTTTGGAGTGCCCATGTCTCCTGCGGATCCCGTCTATACCCCATGGTCTTCTGTCGTCCCCAGCATCCTCTAGGACGTATGAGAAATATATATTTAAAAATCCTAAATTGGTGCCAGGGCCGGTTCTAGACCTTGTGGAGCTCAAGCAAAAGTTTCCTTTGGGCACGCCAATGGTTAAAACAGGACAGTGCGCACCGAAGGCATGCCACAAAAATATAGTGGCATGTCTTCATGGGGAAGGGGCATGGACACACAATAGTACCAATTCAGATTACAACGCACAGTTATACACTTTACGCCACACAGTAGAGCCCCTTATACACGTTACACAACACAGTAGAGCCGCTTATACATGTTATGCCACAGTAGGGACGCGTATACATACACGTTACACCACTAGTGTTCACTCTAGGCTGTTTTAGCAGGGCGGCGCGCCCTGCCCGTTTTTCAGCAGGCAAAACCCGCCCTGCCCCTTTTGCGGCTCCCTGCTAGAACAGCCGCCCGCTTCCTGCCCTCCCAGCGTGCAAAGATGCTGTGCGCATGCGCGCGGCATCCATTCACGCATTGGGAGAGAGCTGGGGGAAGGCCAGCACCGACGGAGGTGCTGGGCACGCCCCCAATAGTGACGTCTGTGGGCCGCACCGCCCACTAAAATGACGTAGGAGTGGCCACGCCCCCAAATTTGCGTGGCCGTGCCCCATTTCGGGCGCATGCGTGGCTTCGCTGCGCACGCCCACATATGCCCCCGGAGTCCGGCGCCATGCTTCTTTTCACTTCTAGAGTGAACACTACACCACAGTAGAGCCGCTTATACACGTTACACCACAGTAGAGACGCTTATACACATTACACCACAGTAGAGACACTTATAAACGTTATGCCACAGTAGAGCCACTTATACACATTACACAATACAGTAGAGCCGCTTATAAACGTTACACACCACAGTAGAGCTGTTTATACATGTTACACTACAGTAGAGCCGCTTATACACATTACAAAATACAGTAGAGATGCTTATACACACAGGGCCGGCAACAGAAATCATGGGGCCCGGTACACCAATATCTCTGGGGCCCCCCCCCCTCAACCTACCTCTGCCCACCCTCCTCAACCCCTCCTCCAGACATCACATACAATAAATATATATATATATATATATATATACAGACATCACATACAATATATATATATATATATGTATATATATATATCTATATATATATATATATATATATATACTGACAGCACAGTCTGTGTGACATCAAGCATGTACATGTAGTAGTCAGTGGGACATATACAGTACTCTGCAGCAATCTTCCATGTCCACATAAACTTATCAGGAAGCAGTAGTTTCCCTACACATATTACACACCCTGGGAGATCACGCGCAAACAGCTCACCTATAAATATTATTACACACCTGGGGAGCTAACACACATAACCCCCTATACATATTACACATACAGAGCAACCCTACGCATATTACACACAGAGCCCTCATATACTGTACATTACACTCCCGGTAAGCTTGCACACATACACAGTCCTCTAATACATATAACACATACACAGTCCTCTAATTCATATAACACATACACAGCAACCCTACACATATTACAAAATGCAGCTGCTGCCTCCTCCAGAAACTCAGCACGGAGCAGTCAATATGTCGGTTACCGCATACATTACCCCCACCGGGCACAGCAGCCCTCCCGCCAACTCGTGCAGGGGGGTGAGGAGCTCAAGAGAAACACACATGGAGCACTCCGGATAACTAACTTGAAGTGATTCCCCTCCATGTCACTCATGGCTGCCACTCTAACTAACAACCAGCTGCTGGTGCTCCCTCCGGCGGTCACGGCGTCCTCTCTCATATGTCTGCGGCGCCAGCATCCCACATCCCGCTCTCTCCGCTGCCAAACACCTCCCAAAATCTCAGCTCTTTGGCAGGCGGAACAGGCATTATTTTGTGTCCCTGATGCTCGGGGCCCCTATGACTGTTGGGGCCCGGTACGGGTGTCCCCTTTGACCCCCCCTGTCGCCGGGCCTGTATACACATTACACAATATGGGAGAGCCGCTTAAATACGTTACACAATACGGTAGAGCCGCTTATACACTTTACACCACAGTAGAGCCACTTATACACGTTACACCACAGTAGAGCTGCTTATACATGTTACACCACAGTAGAGCCTCAGCCGCTTATACATGATACACCACAGTAGAGCCGTTTATACACATTACACAATACGGTAGAGCCGCTTATACACATTACACAATACGGTAGAGCCACTTATAAACGTTACACCACAGTAGAGCCACTTATACGTTACACCACAGTAGAGACGATTATACACGTTACGCCACAGTAAAGCTGCTTATACACGTTACACCACAGTAGAGCCCCTTATACATGTTACACCACAGTAGAGCCACACCGCACACCCTGAACCCATATATACATATACTTACCTCTCCGGTGTCTCCTGGCAGTGGCCCTGCACTGCGGACACAAATCACTTGGAAAATGGCCGCCCCGGCCATTTCCAAGTGATTTGCACATGCGCACTAGAGATTGTCCAGGGAACAAGGCCCGGGCGCCATGTTCCCGGAGAACTGCACATACCAGAGTCTACTTGCTGCCGGAGAGGAGGCGGCCCACAACGGAGGCTGCACCCGGGTCCCCTCCTCTCTTAAAATGCCCCTGAATTGAAGAGATATTCAAGCACTCACAATGTTAGTATGCAGAAGCTGTTAGTTCCAGGCTTATAGTATGTGGCCGGAGAGCCGGCACACAGGATAAATTCGTGAAGTGTTCCCCATTTTTTAAATGAATGAATTGGCGCTAGGCGTCATGTACTGTAAATGTATATTTTGTAATGTGTTTTAACATGTTAAACATTTGTGTACTGTGCGCGGTGCATCTGCTATGCACGTATAAGGAATGTAACAGAAATGTAGAAATGTGCAAAATATTTATTTCTCCAAAAGGCTTTGACATTTGGAAACAAATTCCCCTTGGGACATTCTCACAAAGGAATTGATATGGTAATGGTCCTGGCACCAGCAAGGGGGATTGGTTGTGGCACTGCACAAGCAATTTCTATGAGATGCAATCCAGGGGGTATTCTTGTGTCAAAGTTACAGAGACATATAGGTGAAAACACAGCTTGTGGTTTTTCAGAATTTCCTGTTATGTGAAACTTTCTATGAAAGAAGGAATGCAAATCCAATTGTAAAACGCAACGAAGTTTGCTGCGCTATATAAGCCCAAAAAGAGGGTGTGGCCTAAGTACAAAGGGGCATGGCCTCACGGCAGTGCCGCGGTTATAAGTCACGCCCCCATTTATCGTCACTAAAGGGGGCATGACCAGCGGTCTGTGAGCCGCTGGCATGTCCCCTCTCCCTGTCTTCACTGAATAGACGCTGTGAGCATGCACACAGCGTCTATTCACCACCGCTATGCTAAGCAGGCCAGCGATGACAGGAGCCTCCCAACTGTCCCCCCCCACACACACACACACACACACACACACCACCACCGCGGGACACTGCGGCCCGCGGGTGGGATAGCGGGACTTTCCCCAAAAAACGGGACTGTCCCGAGAAAATTGGAACAGTTGGTAGGTATGATTTATGTGTTTTGTATGATTGTTGATTGATAGTCTGATTGATAAACGAGTCCTAAAGGTATACAGACGGAGGATGATTTTAACATGCTATATTGTGTCTTCTGACTATATATACAAGGATTAGTGAGCCCTAAGTTGGGTATACTGTATTTGGTATACTGTAATCCCCTGAAACACCCCCTCCCCGCAACCCCTTTGCCATTTTGAGCAACGTCGGATGAATGGCCCAGTGCAAAGAGCAGGGTGGGCCCCACTGCCTAAGGGCTGACCTTGTGTGTGCCGGACTGATAGGGGAGTCCTGCCACCTGCCACAGACTCTAATTAACAGACAGCTGCACATTATTTCTCATTCACTGATGTCTACATTAAAGGCAGCTCATACCCAGTGTAACTGGCACTGTAAGAGTCTGCCTGACCGAGTGCCGAACTGAAGAAAGAACAAGAGACGGAGGTCCCAGTCACCCTCTGCCACCCCCTGTCTTCCGCTGTCACCCTCTGCCTCTCCTTTGGTTGGCACCCTCTGCCTCTCTGTGTCAACCTCTGCCTTCCCTTTATTTATACTGTCACCCTCTGCCTCTCTCTGTTACCCACTGCCGTGTGGCACTGTGTGAACTTGGGTTGAGGTGGAAGAGGGGGCCCAAATTATATTTTTGCACCTGGGCCCACCACTTACAAGTTCCACCACTGCTCCTGAAGCTATTACAAAAGTACTGGTGGCAAAGGGATTTGTTTTACACACGTACAAAGTCACAGATAAAGTACAACGGAACTCGCCGTAGGAAAATCAGCGGCTGCTCGCATCGAGTGTCTTACACAGATTCAGACTTAGTCGCACAGATGTACAAATGTCGCACATGAAATTGATCAGTGCAAACCAGTAACAACATTTACATGCTCCCAGGTGTTAAATTTGTGCAAATAAGATGTAGATTTTGAGTGAAAAAGACGCTCAGCACAGCCAAGTCACACGGGACATGGGGCCTAATTCAGACCTGATCGTAACAGCAAATTTGTTAGCAGATGGGAAAAACCATGTGCACTGCAAGGGGGGCAGATGTAACATGTGCAGAGAGAGTTAGATTTGGGTGGGGTGTGTTCAAACTGAAATCTAAATTGCAGTGTAAAAATAAAGCAGCCAGTAACTATGTACAAAGCACACAGGGTCGGACTGGCCTACAGGAGAACAGGGGAAACCACCGGTGGGCCCCACTGCCTGTGGGCCCTCCTCCTCTAGGGATCAGGTTCCAGACTCTATCCTAGTGCACTTGAATTATGCATTATACATATGTTACATTATACTGTACCTCACAAGAAAATGGATTATTATATATTTACCAAAGGGAACAGAACATTTACTCTGTAATGGTTAGCCAAACCTCTGTGGTGGCTGGCCACACCCCAGTGGAGCCTGGCCACACCCTTAAGCATGGGCCCCCTTCAACAGCAGCCCCCGGTGGGTCCTTCATGCCCCAGTCCGACACTGCCTGCACAGAAACAATATAACCCACCCAAATCTAACTCTCTCTGCACATGTTATATCTGCCCCCCCCCCCATTCCCCCCCTGCAGTGCACCTGGTTTTGCCCATCTGCTAACAAAATTGCTGTTATGATCAACTCTGAATTACCCCCATGGCATGAAGAGAGGGGATATTTGGAGCTACTAAAGCATCAGTAAGAATAGGCACATCTGTATCTTAGTATTATTACCTTATCTAAAACTCTCTAATAACTCAATATCTACAGTTCTGTAGATGCCATGTTTAAATGTAATTTTTCAGACAATTTTTAGTCATTCAACTTGATGTTATATTGATATATTGATTCTTTCTTCTTCTTTGGAGGAAAAATTTAACTATGTCGAAGCTTAGAGAAAATGATTTCTTTGCTAAACCTTTAATTACTGTAGTTTAATTTATTTGCTATATAATTTCTTAGAAGTGAATTGTGCAACTGCGCAGTCTCTAACAACATGGCTCCTCAGTTGATGCTTCATTTCTCCTACCAAGTTGGCAACCGATATTATAACTGTGCAAGTGCTGCAACATCTTGTCCACTCTGTATGAGCGATACCGTGGAAGACTGCTGCCGTAGCCCTGAAACAAGTACCTGCATATGACTGTTGCGCCCATGGGATCCGGTCAGGCTGAGGTAAGGGAGGGTTAGGGGGTTAAGGGAGGAGGGTTAGCATACTTGCCCAACCCCTATCAGGATTCTAAGCAACGGTATGCTGCAGTCGGTATTTTGACCGCCAGCATTTCAGCCCCAACCTGCTCCAGCACCTGTACTGTTACCGCAATATCTGAGACAGTCACCGGCTGGTGAGTTGCCTAACACCGCACTGCTACAAGCTCCGCTTCATGCTGTGGACAGCCAGTGTAACAGTGAGTACGGCTGTATAAACCTCCTAGTCAGTAAACCACACAACCTGGTTAAGTTTCATTGGACTAGTGACCTGGATTAATTACGTATCAGCAGGTATGTACAAAACTCTGCTAAACCACCAAGTTGTACACACATTTCCAACATACAGTAGGCCCTCATTCCGAGTTGATCGCTCGCTAGCTACTTTTAGCAGCCGGGCAAACGCATAGTCGCCGCCCACGGGGGAGTGTATTTTCGCTTTGCAAGTGTGTGAACGCGTGTGCAGCCGAGCGGAACGAAAAAGTTTTTTTCAGTTTCTGAGTAGCTCTGCACTTACTCAGCCGCTGCGATCACTTCAGCCTGTCCGGTCCCGGAATTGACGTCAGACACCCGCCCTGCAAACGCTTGGACACTCCCTGAAAACGGTCAGTTGACACCCACAAGCGCCCTCTTCCTGTCAATCTCCTTGCAATCGCTGTGCGAATGGATTCTTCGTTAAATCCATCGCCCAGCAACGATCCGCTTTGTACCCGTACGACGTGCCTGCGCATTGCGGTGTATACACATGCGCAGTAGTAACCTCTTCACTGTGTTGTGAAAAACAGCAGCGAGCGATCAACTCGGGATGACACCCAAAATTAGCATTCCACTGTTGCACATTGAGCCAGAAATGTGTTAACACAAAAGCTTTAAATAAATTTAGAGGATTTTGGGATTTAGCCAAATACTGTATAAAAAAAAAATTTCTTTATCTGTCGAAGTATTTTTGCCTTGGCTTCAAAAGTATGATTTTCCAGATAAATGGCCTTCAATAACAGGTGTGGACAATTTACAGTATCTCATCCCCAATACCGTACAACCGTGATAATTTGCCATGTAATATTGCTGAGGTGTTGCATTTCTAGTTGCTTCTGGCAATAATAGAAAGGCTTTAAGAGCCTAAAGACTAAAACAATTTTTAAGATGTTACCTATCTAATGAGTAACTTGATGGAGTCAAATATTTAGCATGGACACAATTTGCTCTCGTGCATTATTTTTGGGAAAAATGTTTGTTCTGGATAACATACTAGACCTTGGTAATATTAGTCTCCCTTCAGAAGCACCAGTAGTGGAGGATACCTCACAAACCTGGAAAGATGTTCAAGTAAATATAAATTTCACTATGTTTTCAGAACTGGTGGCCATTGAACTAAATGTAAAAAACATGACACAGTAAATAACTATTTTAACATGCAGCCATTTATGCACATTTACTTCCATATACGCAGTGCAAGCGCAATTGGTGCCAATTAGCATGCAACTCTGAATTGACCTCTATGTGGGTATGGGATTACCACATGGTGGATCCTGTAGCGCATGTAGTTTTGCTTATCTCTAATATTGTATCTATTTGTTATGTAACAGTACATTAAAGGTTACGTAGAAAAAAGAGAAAATGCAGGTGCACACTTAGGGGGTAATTTAGACCTAATCGTAGCAGCAAATTTGTTAGCAGTTGGGCAAAACCATGTGCACTGCAGGGGGGAGGGGGCAGATATAACATGGTGAGTATGGTGTGTTCAAACTGAAATCTAAATTGCAGTGTAAAAATAAAGCAGCCAGTATTTACCCTGCACAGAAAGAAAAGAACACACCCAAATCTAACTCTCTCTGCACATGTTATATCTGCCCCACCCCCACCCCCCCTGCAGTGCACATGGTTTTTCCCAACTGCTAACAAATTTGCTGCTACGATCAAGTCTGAATTACCCCCTCTAAACAATGGCAATCAGAACAATTATAATGAACTCTGCAGTTTAACATGGAGTAAAATTGAGGTTCTTAGCATAATGTTTGTCAAAAAAAACATGGGTCCGCCAGTCACGGACAGGTAACCTAATCAGGCAGGTCCCTAACATTCCTAAGGTTCAAGACCAGAGCACTGGCTCCCCCCCCCCCCCCCCTCCCCCCCAGGCCAGCTCACCCCAAACACCCCATGATATCACACTAGTGAGCAGTAGCAGTATAAATGGGGTTACATTAATAAGAAGTATCAGCTCAGAGCTAAAAGTGTTACATAGGGGAGAGTAGTAATTAGGGTGTCAAAAGATGTTACATTAGTAAAAAGCAGTATAGGCACTAACAAATGTTAGATTAATTGTTACAATACTGATGCCACAAAGTAGCCCAGCCACACCAACTCAGGGGGCCCCACGCCTCCAAACCTGTGTGTGGCCCTACAAGTCTCAGCATGGTAGCACCTCTAAGTATGTATAGAATTAGGGTGTACAGTCCAGCACCCCCCACACACACGTACACCACGTACATTAAATGTTGTTTGCTAATTTTTCTGATGTATAATATCGCATACTATATACTGTAGTCATTTCTGTAATATCTCCTTTACAACCATATATTGCTAACATTTAAGCTGTCGTATGTGTGTATTTTAGGAGTCCTCTTTACTTTTAGATATTTTTCAAAGTGTTCTTGCCATAAGCTTCTGCAGCCTAGAACACTAGACTGAATTTTAAATAGCAATATTTTCCTTTATTGTCACTCAATGCCATTCCCTGTCAAAGACGATTTTTCAAAATACTCCGGCTAAAGGGCGCCATATAATGATACGCTGCCACGTTTGATACTGACAGCTACACAGTATAGTAGAATATTAACAAAAAACCTTTTCTATCCAGTTCCCTTAGGCAATTTTGACATATATCTGGCAAAGACCTGTAAGGGATTGGAATCACGGCTAGTGCCATCCATCTGTGACCGCCATATGTCAAAAAAGCTTCTAAACCAAATTAATTTGTTTCCCTGTCTCTGGGTTTCTATGGAGAAACTGCTAATTGCAATCTCTATTTCCGTCTACCTTGCAGCATTATATGGGTCTTGCTTTTTATTTGTCATTTAACGTAATGCTTGCCAATCAGTGTTTAGTTCCGCAGTGAGATGTGTCCCATTATTCGTGGTTATAAAAGTGCACTTAAGCAGCAAGGTTATGTACTATGAACAGGTTGTTCTGTTCTATTTCTGTATCCGACTGATCTCTCTGTGCATGAATTCTCATACCACGTGTTCTCCCAGGTTGAATGCTAAACCCGATGTTTTGTTTCATAAATCTGGCCAAGGCTTTATTGCAAACAATACGGAAAAGAGAAAAAGGGTCATTCATACAGCAGCACATACTGTCCACGCAGCCCACAGCGCCGATTCTGGCTCACAACCTCATTTTCTGTTATTTTATCTGTTTTGTCCGATTTTCCTTCTGGTTTAGTGAAGTAAAATTGCAGCGACTGTAGGGTGCAAAATTTAACTCCATATGGACAGTGGCGCCAAGAGGGTGGGGAGCGGGTACAATATACCCGAGCCCATGTTTGTTACAGGGATTTTTTAGTGGCTCAGGTCAACCGTCAAGGGATGCACTGTCCCCCTATGCAGATGCCAGCGCCGCCTGTGCAGTGCTTACTATTTAAAAAAAAAAATTTGAGGGGGTGTGGACATGCTTCCCCCCTCCCAAGTACCCAGGTCCTTGGCCGCCCTTGGTGGCCCTGCTTACAGGTGGAGCATGGTGATCATTTCTGAATACAAGCGAGGCCCTGGAAGGTTGGTTCACCATGCGCCCACATACAGAAACAAGATCTGTGTGTGGGCAAGATACACTAAGGTGCCTATTTGTTTATTAATATTTGCATTTTTGCGGGTTACCTGCACATACTAAGTTTCCTCCAAATGTGTCTTCTGTTTTCACTTGCAAAAGCCGCCCACTGCTGATTTTTTGTGGAATTGACCACGCTCTGGAATGGTGATCCGTCAGCATACAGGCGTTCGGGAAGTCAGAATCCCGACACTGGTCACAGACTGATGCCAAGATCCTGACATGGACCACAATGCCGACTGCCAGCATCCCGATTGTAAGTATGTCAGAGTATGTTAGGTTAAGACTACGGGGGGAGGGTTAGGGTTAGGCTGCGGGGGGAGGGTTAGGGTGAGGCTGCGGGGAGACAGGGTTAGGCACCAGAGGAAAGGGTTAGGGTTAGTCTGAGGGGAGGGATGGTTAGGGTCAGGCTGCAGGAAGGGAGGGTTTTGTTCGAGCACTGAGAAGGGGGGGTTAGGCATTAAGGAGGGAGGGTTAGGTTGCGGGGGGAGGGTTAGGGTTAGGCTGCGGGGAGGGAGGGTTAGGCACCACAGGGAAGGGTTAGGGTTAGTCTGAGGGGAGGGATGGTTAGGGTCAGGCTGCAGGAAGGGAGGGTTTTGTTCAGGAACTGAGAGGGTGGGTTAGGCACTAAGGAGGGTGGTTAGGGTTAGGCTGCGGGGTTAGGGTTAGGCTGCGGGGAGGGAGGGGTAGGCACCACTGGGAAGGATTAGGGTTAGTCTGAGGGGAGGGATGGTTAGGGTCAGGCTGCAGGAAGGGAGGGTTTTGTTCAGGCACTTAGAGGGGGGGTTAGGCACTAAGGAGGGTGGTTAGGGTTAGGCTGCGGGGGGAGGGTTAGGCTGCGGGGAGGGAGGGTTAGGCACCACAGGGAAGGGTTAGGGTTAGTCTGAGTGGAGGGATGGTTAGGGTCAGGCTGCAGGAAGGGAGGGTTTTGTTCAGGCACTGAGAGGGGAGGGTTAGGCACTAAGGAGGGTGGTTAGGGTTAGGCTGCGGGGGGAGGGTTAGGGTTAGGCTGCGGGGGGAGGGTTAGGGTTAGGCTGCGGGGAGGGAGGGTTAGGCACCACGGGGAAGGATTAGGGTTAGTCTGAGGGGAGGGATGGTTAGGGTCAGGCTGCAGGAAGGGAGGGCTAGGGTTAGGGTTAGACTACTTACCTACCAGGTGTCGGGATCCTGCACGTTGGGATGCCGCTGTCGGTATTCTGAGCGCCGGTATCCCTAGTGCCAGAATCCCTGGAATGAGATGCATTCCAGCGCTTAGCCTCGGTAGCCATCTTTGGCTATCAGCTGACTTCTCAGTTGAAAAAGATACCAGCCCCCATATAAAGGAAAGCAAACAGCAAAAATTTTGACCAGTGGCACAAACGCTACAGGAGTGTGGTCACTAAGGGAAATGGCAAGCCCCTTTGTTTAGCACCTTTGAAGTGCTGGGTTATGCCGCAACACTTTTTTTGCTGCATGCATCATTGCAGAGCAGCGGTGACCAGGAGACTCTATCCAACTTCTTGATCCATGTGATTGCTGGGACTTATGAAAGGGTCATCTGTCCTAGTGAAACGCACCTTAAATAGGAGATCGTTTTGTGTTTCAAATGATAGTTCTCTAAAGGACTTGAATAACAATTCTGTTTTATACACGGATATACAAATATTTTTGTTTAACACATAAACAATGTAATTATTCTTCTGTTCTCTGAAGCCTTCAGGATAATAAAACAGGCCAGGATTTCTACTACAGTGGCCAGGATCATGGAAAAATATCACTAGTGGAGTTTCCATGAGCAACTTATTATTATTCTTACTAGGTGCTTCATCGCGCCCTACGGGCGCTCTTCACACCGTCGCAAGGAGCTACGCCCCCTTAACCCTTGCATACCTTTCTGGGGTTCAATATTTGTATTATATGGAGTATTACCTGCATTTCTTTGAACGTGGTTAAATATTGCACAATGAAAGGGTGTGCGATGGAGAAGGAGGCGCAGCCCCTAGCGACGGCGTGATCAGCACCTGCAGGGCACGATGTACAGAATGTAGCGGGTGCGGGGGGGATTGCGGATGGGGGAGGGTGTCTGTAGATGCTGCGGGTGGAGGGGGGGGCGGAAGCGGGGGGGGCCGGATGGGGAAGGGTCAGGAGGTGCTGCGGGTGGGGGAGGGGCAGAGGAGTGGGGGCTGCAGATGGGGGAGGGGTCCGGAGGCACTGTAGGTGGGGGAGTGGCAGGGGTGCCACGGGTGGGAGAGGGGCAGGTGCGGGGATGTTGCGGATGGGTGAAGGGTTCCGTAGGTGCTGTGGGATGGGAAGGGGTGGGGGTGCCAGGGATGGGGTAGGGGGTCTGGAGGCACCGTGGGTAGGGGAGGGGCAGGTACGGGTGGTGCGGCGGTTTGGGAAGGGTGTCCGGAGGCGCGTCAGGTGCGGGGGTGCCATGGGTTGGGGAGGGGTGGGTGAGGGGGGACTGCAGATGCTGCGGGTGGAGGGGGGCAGGTGTGGGGGGAGACATATATGGGGGGTGGATGGTGGAGGGGGTCTGGAGGTGCTGTGGGTGGTGGAGGGGCATAGGAGTGGGAGCCACGGGTGGTGTAGGGGGTCTGGAGGCAAAGCGTGTGGGGGAGGGGTGGAGTGCCGCATGTGGTGGAGGGGAAGGTGCGGAGGTGTGGTGCATTGAGGGGGGGTCTGGAGGCGCTGCGGGTACTGTACCTGCCAAAAAGGTAGTTGGAGGGCATGCAGTAACATGGCCAGGACAGGAGTGACAGGGTCAGAACAGGAGTGACGGGGCCAGGACAGGGGTGACAGTGTCAGAACAGGGGTGACGGGGCCAGGACAGGGGTGATGGGGCCAGGACAGGGGTGACGGGGCCAGGACAGAGGAGACGGGGCCAGGACAGGGGTGACGGGGCAAGGACAGGGGTGACGGGGCCAGGACAGGGGTGACCGGGCCAGGACTGAAATGACAGGGACAGGATAGGGGTGACAGGGCCAGGGTAGGGGCGGCAGGACCAGGACAGGGGTGACAGGGCCAGCATAAGGGTGAAAGGGCCAGGATAAGGGTGACAGGGCAAGGCCAGGGGTGACAGACAGATGTGTCTTACCGGAGTCACTGCTGCTGGCTGCTGCTGTTCCACTCCAACCTGTTGGGATCTGCTGCTGATGGAGACTTGGCGTGGCTGACTCTCTCAGGCTGGAGTCCTGCTTCTTCTGCCCGTCAGCATCCCTCCCACCTCTCAGTCACACACCGCAGACCTCGCGCAGCTGCCAGGCACTGTGGTAAGGGGAGACTGGGAGTGACTGGTTAGCCCCCAGGAGATGCTACTACTGGAGGGAGGAGGGGGTCATAGCATGCACACGGCGCGGACCTCGCGGCTGCCGGGCACTGTGGTAAGGGGAGACTGGGAATGACTAGTTAGCTCCCAGGAGACGCTGCGGCTGGAGGGAGGAGGGGGTCGGAGCCTGCAAGCAGCTCGGACTTCTGCAACGCTACCCGCTGGCTAAAGTGTGTGAAGGAGGTGGGCGCACCTCACTGCGTGCGGCAGCGCTGCAGCTAGCGGTGGGGTTTCCGGGGCTGGAGATAACAGAGGCAGTACGGAACCTGCACAGCGGCAGGTGCCCCACAAAACTGCAGCTAAGAAGCATGGAGTGTGCCAGAAAGTGACGCTCCTCCGCGCCAGAGAGACTCTGCTGAGTATGCTGATGTGGGGGGTCAAGCACACAGTGAGGCGGTGCCCGTCTGTCTGTACGGCGGTATCCGTTCACGGTATCCGGACTCCAGGTCGACAGCACAAAGGTCGACACACCTTAGGTCGGCGCCAATTGGTCGACACACCTTAGGTCGACATGGACAAATGGTCGACAGGAACAAGGTCGACGTGGAAAAAGGTCGACATGAGTTTTTCACGATTTTTTTCTTTTTTTGAACCTTTTCATACTTAACGATCCACGTGGACTACGATTGGAACGGTAAAGTGTGCCGAGCGAAGCGGTAGCGGAGCGAAGGCACCATGCCCGAAGCATGGCGAGCGAAGCGAGCCATGCGAGGGGACGCGGTGCACTAATTGGGGTTCCCGGTCACTCTACGAAGAAAACGACACCAAAAAAACATAAAAAACTCATGTCGACCTTTTTCCAAGTCGACCTTGTTCCTGTCGACCTTTTGTCCATGTCGACCTTTTGTCCATGTCGGCCTAAGGTGTGTCGACCAATTGGCGTCGACCTTAGGTGTGTCGACCTTTGTGCTGTCGACCCTCAGTCCCAGACCCCCGTTCACATGGTCGACCATGTTATGGTCGACAGTCATTAGGTCGACCACTATTGGTCGACATTGAAATGGTCGACATGGACACATGGTCGACACATGAAAATGGTCGACACATGAAAAGGTCGACATGAGTTTTTTAACTTTTTTTCTTTTGGGGAACTTTTCCATACTTTACGATCCACATGGACTACGATTGGAACGGTAAAGTGTGCCGAGCGAAGCGGTAGTGGAGCAAAGGCACCATGCCCGAAGCATGGCGAGCGAAGCGAGCCATGCGAGGGGACGCAGTGCACTAATTGGGGTTCCCAGTCACTTTACGCAAAAAACGACACCAAAAAAAGTTAAAAAACTCATGTCGACCTTTTCATATGTCGACCTTTCATGTGTCGACCATTTTCATGTGTCGACCATGTGTCCATGTCGACCATGTCAATGTCCACCAATAGTGGTTGACCTAATGACTGTCGACCATAACATGGTCGACCATTCATACCGGAACCCTGT
The DNA here is from genome assembly GCF_028390025.1 of Pseudophryne corroboree. Classification (NCBI taxonomy): domain Eukaryota; kingdom Metazoa; phylum Chordata; class Amphibia; order Anura; family Myobatrachidae; genus Pseudophryne; species Pseudophryne corroboree. Next base: position 66,518,887 of record NC_086445.1, read on the forward strand.
ACGGCATACCCCCTCACACACCCCCATACCTCCCAACTGTCCCGGGGTTCCGGCAGCAGAGCCGGATTAAGGGGGGGCAGGGGGTACGTACCATGGGCTCCACAGTTTTAGGGGGCCCCCCGGCTGGAGTAGCTCTGTCCCAGCTCAGAAGCTCCCCCGTCCTGCCAGCAACAGCGGCAGCATTGAGCTACAGTCAGCACACGCTGCTGCGTGTTGGCAGGTCTGTGGTCTTGCAGGGAGGCAGCAGTCTCCCTGCTTTCTTCTGCCTGTGCGGGTGTGTAGGGGGGAGCGACCACCTCCTCTGGATTTAGCCCTAGCTGAGGGGCCAAAATTCCATATAAAAAAAAATCCCGGAATTTGCATAAGGGGGCGTGGCCACACGGGCGCGATTAGGCCATTCCCCCAACCCCACAGCAGGCACAGCAATGAGATAGGGCTCCCCTGTCTCAAGTGCCCTGGGCCCCCCGGACTCATAATCCGCCCCTGGAGGCATGCCAGCAGCTCACAGAGCGCTGGGCATGCCCCCTCACTGACAAAAATGGGGGCCCTCCCGTGAAGCCACGCCCCTTATGTTTGCCACGCCCCCTTTTCGCCATGCATGTGTCCCTCCTTCTGCCTGAAGAAAGCTGGGAGGTATGCACCCCTGTCTGTCTGAAGAAAGCTGGGAGATATGCACCCCTGCCTGTGCCATGCCCATACTATCTGCTTCTGCTCCTAGTCTCCTATAGATTTGCCCAGATCTGTGACTCATTTGACTAACTCCGCCCAGTGTTGTGACTCCGCCCAGCGTTAGCAAATGAGTCACAAAGTCACAGATCTGGGCTATTATATAGAAGATTAACAAATGTGACTAGATACAATATCCTCTTTATTACATTTTGTCTCACTGTGTTCAGATTATGTTTCATTTCCCAGCTTTGGTTTATTTGTTTTTTTATGATGATGACATTTTAATTTATTGTCATTTTTTTTTTTTTACAAATCAATATACTGTTATGGTAATAAACAAAGGAGGCAGAACATCCTGAAAAGAACAGTAACAGTATGTACTGTAAATTCATTTTAAGTGAAGATCCTAAATAAAATGGGTAACAACTTTAAAGCCGTACACCTGTGTACAATCATTGGGCCTTTCTTTAGATTCCTGACTTGTTCATGCAAAATTGCAAGAGTGTATTTGCACCTTCGATAATGTTTTATCAGATGCAGTGCTGAAAGTAGGGTGGTACGGGGTGGTGCGGAGTACCAGTAAAAAATATGTTGCTGAGTACCACCAGCCCACCACTGAGGCATAATTTATAAGGGACATTTTTGTGTGGGGGACATAAAATGGTGTCAGCGGCATAACTGTGTGTGGCATAATATGTAATAGGCATTACGGTGTGGTATAATATGTAAGGCATTACGGTGTGTGGCATAATGTGTATTGGGCATTACGGTGTTTGTGGCATAATGTGTAATGGGTGTTACTGTGTATGGCATAATGTGTAATAAGCATTACGGTGTGTGGCATGATGTGTAATAAGTATTATGGTGTGTGGTATAATGTGTAATAAGCATTATGGTGTGTGGCATAATGTGTGATAGGCATTACAGTGTTTGGCATAATGTGTAAAGGGCATTACTGTGTTTGGCATAATGTGTAATGGGCATTACGGTGTGTGGCATAATGTGGCCATGTCCCTATTGTCATGTAGCCACTCCCATAGTTTCGTGTGACCACGCCCCCTCATGGCACATGACCACGCCCATTTATACTATCAGTACCACTAAGAAAAAAATTCTACTTGCACCACTGATCAGATGAAAACAGGTCACATAGAACGATTGCATCTGATGTACAGTTTCATTTTCATTAGCTTCGATGGTGCAATGTCAGACAACCCAATATCCTTTCATACCATTGTAAGGTTTTCCATCATAAATATTGGAGGTTATTTAGATCCAGTAGCAACTGCTACAGGATGCGCATAATGCGAACTGCGTGTGTGTTAATGGGTCCTGCGATGAAGGTAACGGGATGGCAGTGGACTGTCAGTGATTGACAGGCTGCTGCTGTCTGGGAGGCGGCAACGGCCTCCATTTGTCAAAACGGAGGTGTGTCACCACCATTTAGGGGGAGAGAGGAGGCCAAGGGATCTCCGTCATAGGATGGAGATTTCCTGGCCTCTGCGGCAGGAGGCTTCCGCGGCACCAAGCCACCTGATAGTGACTGAGAAATCCAATGCGGCGTCCTACGACAGAGCTCAGATCACTACTGCAGCAGGAGGCGTCTGCTGGTAATAGACTCCACCTGCTGCATCACCGTACAGCGCTATCACTGCTGCTTCCCAGGAAGTGATAGCAACTCCAGCCACACGTAAATCAGGCATATTGTTGGTTAATTTATGTAATTAGAGCATTTGAATTAAATCGTGTGCAGGATATGCCAAGCCTTTTCTTTGTGGGAGATGTACTAAGCCGTGGAGAGAGATAAAGTACCAGCCAATCAGCTCCTAACTGCCATGTAACAGGCCGTGTTTGAAAAATGACAGCTAGGAGTTGATTGGTTGCCACTTTATCTCTCTTCACCTTATCACTATCCAAGACAAGATGTACTAAACATCTGCCCCAAAAAGTGAAGTGCGTATGCACTATCGGCTGTGCTGCCTGTCCTGCAGCAGCACCGCCATTGTGGGTGTGCATAATTAAATCTGTCATGTGGCTTTCTACAAATTCTCGTTAACATCAGCCAATCTTTGGTCCAGCGAGTACACTTCTTGCTTCTGTAACTGCTTGCAGTGCTGTCGTCATAGCAGCAATACAACAGGCACGACTTTATTCAGGCTCAAACTCATGATGGGGGAGTGAAAAGAACGTACTCTACACTGATCACTACTGTAGAAAAGGGCTATGCAGTGTCGGACTGAGGCATGAAGGGTCCACCGGGGAGATGCAGTTATAGGGGCCCATACTTAGGGGTGTGGCCAGCCTACAAAGGGGGTGTGGCCAGCCTTCACAGAGGCTTGAAATACACAATAGTTTAGTGCAGTGTAATGCAACATATCTACCATGTGTAATACAAGTGCACAGTCTGGAACCTGATCCCTAGAGGAAGGAGTGGGCCCTCAGGTGGTGGGGCCTACCGGTGGTTTCCTTGGTACCCCTGTGGACCAGTTCAACCCTGGGGCTATGCAATGCTTCCAGTTCTCTTACTGTATGTTTCTGTATATATTCTGGTAATCACGCCCATTTACAGCACCTTTATGCTAATTCTGTATAGAGTCAGTATGGCCGTTGCTCTGTGGTCGGGGACTTCTGAACGTACTGTAAGTAAACTCAAAAGTAAAATGGGGTTAAAAGTGAAACGGTACAGGTGTGTACCCAGCTTAAGACGATGATTATGTAAAGCCCAAAAATGTTAAATCTTTGACAACCTAAAAATATTATAATACAGAACAGGGAATGGGACAGGCAGGAATATTAGTAAGGGAAAGAGTTAAAAAAAAGCAGGCAGGAGAAAAAGTGGATTATGTATGATTGCAAAGTCTTTACCTAACTACAAGACTGTATGGATGTGCAGATATGTACAAAATGTACAGATATGGGGGCATATTTATCACTGACCTGGTTTGGGAGTGTTGTGGACTCGGGGTTTCTTCCGATGACCGGGAAGAGGAACCGCAACTGGTCCGCAGCAGAGATGGCCGAATGTAGGTTTTCCTCATGCAGGATTTGGATGACAGGCAGGAGGCACGCGTGGATGCGGAAGGTCTCCTGAAAGACAAGACTTGAAAAGGCGCTGATGAATTTGGTGAAGAATACCGTGAGCTCACCGAGAGCGATACTGAGGAGCTGGGAGGCACTGAGGTGCTTGGAGGCACTGAGGTGCTCTGAGACACTGAGGTGCTTGGAGGCACTGAGGTGCGTGGAGACGCTGAGGTGCTTGGAGGCACGGAGGTGCGTGGAGATGCTGAGGTACTTGGAGGCACTGAGGTGCGTGGAGACGCTGAGGTACTTGGAGGCACTGAGGTGCGTGGAGACGCTGAGGTGCTTGGAGGCACTGAGGTGCGTGGAGACGCTGAGGTGCTTGGAGGCACGGAGGTGCGTGGAGATGCTGAGGTGCTTGGAGGCACTGAGGTGCGTGGAGACGCTGAGGTGCTTGGAGGCACGGAGGTGCGTGGAGACGCTGAGGTGCTTGGAGGCACTGAGGTGCGTGGAGACGCTGAGGTGCTTGGAGGCACTGAGGTGCATGGAGATGCTGAGGTGCTTGGAGGCACGGAGGTGCGACAGCAATACAGGAGCACTGGAGATCACAACTTCTAAGTAGAAAAGATGATACTCAGGCGCCGAAGCTCAGCCCGGCGTCTGAATTTGAACTTCCCGCCAAAACCTGATTGGTGGGAAGTGTTGATGACGTCACCCGCACCTTCAGTGGACGCCGGGCGTACCCGCGACGTCCACACTCACGATCGCGGGACGGAGCGCCGGGAGCCGGAGACCGCCAGCGAGGACGGCCGCACGGAGACCCAGTGTGCCCGGAGGGGTAAGTACGGCGGCCGCGGCGGCATGATAGTACCCCCTCCTCTAGGAGTGGCCCCTGGACACTTCCCTAGCTTTGTAGGGTGTCTAGAATGGAAAATCCGGATTAGTCGAGGAGCTGAGACCTCAGAAGCTTTTATCCAACTTCTCTCCTCAGGACCATAACCTTTCCACTCTACCAGATATTGCAGGTTCTTATGATGATAACGAGAGTCCAGAATAGTTTTGATCTCGAAGTCTGTACCGGTTTCAGTTTCTACTGAGGTGGGGCTAGAAGACTTTGAATGAAAACGATTAAGGACGAGAGGATGAAGAAGAGAAACATGGAAGGCATTTGGTATGCGTAGATGAGAAGGTAAACCCAACTTGCAGACCACAGGATTCAGAACTTGTAGCACAGGATAAGGACAGATGAACCTTGGAGCAAACTTCATAGTGGGTACCTTTAACCGGAGATTACGTGTGGATAGCCATACCCTATCACCAACCTTGTATTGAGGAGCGGCTCGCCGTTTCTTGTCCGCGAAGTACTTGTATCGGACAGAAACCTTTTTAAGACTAGCATGAACCTTACTCCAAATTTGTCTAAAGTGTGATAAAGTGGAAGTCACAGCTGGAACCTCTTCTGTCGGAAGGATTGGCAATTCCGGAACTCGTGGGTGGAACCCATAGTTGATGAAGAACGGAGATTTGCCAGTGGAAGAATGAAATGAATGGTTATGGGCAAACTCCGCCCAAGGTAACAACTCCACCCAGTTGTCCTGTGAAGGGGAGAGATAAAGGCGGAGGAAAGTCTCCAAATCTTGGTTGACTCGTTCTGTTTGACCATTCGTTTGGGGATGATAGGCAGACGAAAATTTAAGTTTAATTTGTAAGGCTGAGCAGAGGGCTCTCCAGAACCTTGCAGTAAACTGTACCCCTGGATCAGAGACTATTTCTTGAGGTAAACAGTGCAACCGAAAGTGTTCCTGGATGAATAATAGAGGCAATTTGGAAGCTGTCGGCAGACCCCTGTCAATGGAATGAAGTGCGCCATCTTAGAAAAACGGTCGACAATCACCCAGACGGTATTGTAACCTTTGGAACAGGGCAACTCGGTAATGAAGTCCATGGAAATATGAGTCCAGGGTTTCAAAGGAATGGACAGAGGACGAAGCAACCCGGCAGGAGGCAGACGAGGAGATTTATGCTGCGTACACTGTGGGCAAGAGTTAACGTAATCCTGTACATCCTTGTACTCTTGATACGCCTCCGGAATAAGCTCTTCATCCGACTTAGAAGAGACACGGAGCGGACAGACAGGAGTGAGACAGTTAGAGTGACAAAAAGAACTTCAAGACAGAATTTGTGAAGACTTCCAGTCGACGTGGGGATTATGGGTTTTGAGCCAAGGCAACCCGAGGACAAGGTCGTGAGGCATCTCCGGAATCACTAGGAGTTCTAGATGTTCTTGATGTAGCGCTCCGACCTGCAGCCTAACGGGCTCAGTGCGATATGTAATGAGGCCATTGGATATTCTGGTTCCATTAATAGCAGTCAAAGAAATAGGCCGTTTGATAGACCGCAACTTTAAATCCAGACCTTGGGCACAGGAGAAAGAAACAAAATTCCCAGCAGCCCCAGAGTCCAATAGGGCATTAAAAGATTTGGCAACTGACTTGGAGGTCAAAGACACGGAAAGTAAGCAATCCAAAGTCGGAGAAGATTTGGACGTGACTCCCAACTTGACTCCTCCGGAACAAGCTAGGCCTGCCCGTTTCCCGGACGGGATTTACAAAACTTGAGGAAATGATCTGCGGCTCCACAGTAAAGGCAAAGTTTACCTTCACGACGACGCTGTCGTTCCTCCGGAGACAGTCGGGACCGGTTAATTTGCATGGGTTCGTCCGAACTGGGCACAGCCACCGGCCTAGGAGGAGGAAGCCGGAACCTGGAACAATCTGAACGACTACGTTCTCCTCCACGCTCCTGCATCCGAAGATACACCTTGACGCAGAGGGAGATCAACTCTACTAATGGATCCGGCAGATCCCTAGTGACCAACTCATCTTTCAGCCGGTCAGAGAGACCGTTCCAGAAGGCAGCCCTCAGGGCATCATTATTCCAGTGAAGTTCAGAGGCAATGGTCTGGAAATGAACCACATACTGACCCACGGAGCGGGAGCCCTGATGGACACGGAGCAAGTCAGAAGAAGCAGTGGTCATCCTGCCGGGCTCGTCGAAGATTCTTCGAAAGGACATGATGAAGTTGGTGTAGTTGGAAACCACAGGATCAGATCATTCCCATAACGGAGACACCCAATCCAACGCTGACCCTTCGAGCAGGGAAATAATATACGCCACCTTAGACCGATCCGTCGGGAAATTATGAGAGAGAAGCTCGAAGTGCACCTCGCACTGGTTTAAAAAACCACGGCAATTCTTTGGATTCCCATTATAGCGGGAAGGAGTAGGAAGCTGAAGGCGTGACCTGGTACCGGCCGGAGGTTGGGTGTTACTGGAAACGGCAACTGGAGCAGTTACGGGAACTGAAACCGGAATTACGGAAGCTAAGGATGCTTGAATTTGATCCAATCGGCCGGACAATTCCTGGAGATATTGCATCACCTGGCCCTGTGTCGCCTCCTGAGTCTGAACTCGGGAAGCCAAACTTTGGATGGCGCTCGACTCTGTGTTCCGATCCCCCGGGTCCATGAGGCCTGAGTATACTATCACTGACATGGTTTGGGAGTGTTGTGGACTCGGGGTTTCTTCTAATGACCGGGAAGAGGAACCGCAACTGGGCCGCAGCAGAGATGGCCGAATGTAGGTTTTCCTCATGCAGGATTTGGATGACAGGCAGGAGGCACGTGTGGATGCGGAAGGTCTCCTGAAAGACAAGACTTGAAAAGGCGCTGATGAATTTTGTGAAGAATACCGTGAGCTCACCGAGAGCGATACTGAGGAGCTGGGAGGCACTGAGGTGCTTGGAGGCACTGAGGTGCTCTGAGACACTGAGGTGCTTGGAGGCACTGAGGTGCGTGGAGTCGCTGAGGTGCTTGGAGGCACGGAGGTGCGTGGAGACGCTGAGGTGCTTGGAGGCACTGAGGTGCGTGGAGACGCTGAGGTGCTTGGAGGCACGGAGGTGCGTGGAGACGCTGAGGTGCTTGGAGGCACTGAGGTGCGTGGAGACGCTGAGGTGCTTGGAGGCACGGAGGTGCGACAGCAATACAGGAGCACTGGAGATCACAACTTCTAAGTAGAAAAGATGATACTCAGGCGCCGGAGCTCAGCCCGGCGTCTGAATTTGAACTTCCCGCCAGTACCTGATTGGTGGGAAGTGTTGATGATGTCACCCGCACCTTCAGTGGACGCCGGGCGTACCCGCGACGTCCACACTCACGATCGCGGGACGGAGCGCCGGGAGCCAGAGACCGCCAGCGAGGACGGCCGCACGGAGACCCAGCGTGCCCGGAGCAGTAAGTACGGCGGCGGCATGACAATATTGCCCTTTGATCACATGTCACATTATAGCATTGCATTTCCTGTAGTCGTGCATTTTCTCCTGTACTCATTAATATTCACCTGTTATTATAATTAGACCCTCCTCTAATCATATTTCCCCTGTAATCAATCCCTTTAGCCATCAATACTGTACCTCTCTAGCGTTATCTCCCCATCACTCAATGATTGTCCCCTCTTATAGCCTCCTATACTGTAGCCATTGATCAACACCTGCAGCCATTTTATTGCTCCTGTACAATTTACCCCCATGTGATTTGTACCTAGCCCTCCGTATTATTTTACCCCCTGTATTCATCCCCATGAAATGATGCTTCACCACTGACATGTAGAACGAAGTGGAGTGTATGACATTCTGTTCAGAGAGGACTGATTGGTGCCCTATCGGTGGGAACAGAGCCGGATCATGGGGGGTGGGGGGCCTGGGGGTAAGTACTCCAGACACCCCCTTTGTAAAAAGGCCTCCCACCACAGATCGGATCCTTCTTATCGATCCGATCTGTTGGGCTGCGATCCTCGGTCCCCAATACACTGCCAAGCATCTGCGCTGCACGGCACATAGCAGACAGTACACGCAGGGCGTGTATGATGGCTTAGCTGACCAATAATGTGTTAAGCAGTAACACATTAGGTAGACTTACCCGCCATTGCTTGGGAGAACCATTTATTTAATTTGTCTCCAAACAAGGCATCACCGGTAAAGGGAAGATTTTCCACACCCTTTTTGGAATCAGCGTCAGCCGACCACTGATGTAACCAAAGAGCCCTGCGCGCCGAAACAGCCATAGCAGTAGTGCGGCCATCTTTACTGGAATTTACAATCTCTATACCCCACCACATGTTCACGCATTCATGCTAGAGTTAATTTTGTTGGGATCCAATTAACCTACCAGCATATTTTTGTATTGTGGGAGGAAACCGGGGTACACGGAGGAAACCCATGCACGTACGGGAAGAATATACAAACTCCACACAGTTAGAGTCATGGTTGGAATCGAACCCATGACCTCAGTACTGTGAGGCAGTAATGCCAACCATTACACCATCCGTTATAAAGCCTGCACGGGCAGGGACTCCCTTCTCAGGTATTGCCAACACCCCAGAGAGCTAGCCTGGGGCAGTTGGAGGTGTATCACAGCAAATACACCTTCCACCACACCACCCACTGAAAGGGGGATGTTACACATGTGCTGTGTCATTTTATATAGTAACTAGCTGAATATGCTACAGTATTTCAAGTATAATCTCAAAGAATTTAACTAAATCACAGAAGATCAGCAATTAGACTTACAACGGGACATGCTCCGCCCACCGATGCCAATCTTTGTCAGGCCGCACCTCCGGGCGAGCCTTTACCGGATTGATGCTGTCAAAAGGCTGGTGCTGAGGAGAATAATCCGCCTCCTTCTCTGCCCCGTCCCGCCTCTGATGCTGCCCTGCTCAGTGCTGTAAATGCTGGGAAGACAGGCCGAGCTCCGTTCGCTGTATTTTAAATACGTATGGTTTGCAGGGATAGGCTGACTCTATTCCACTGGGCCTTATGTCTCATTGCTTAGCTTCTCGCTCTCCTTAGGGCTCCTGCTTTGAGGTAAAAAGGTAAAGATTTTTGCACAACACTTAAGGTCACTGGGAGATCTTAACAACATACAGGGCGGGATGTACTAAGCGGAAAATGCGGTAAACTCCCTGTTTACCGCATTTTCCTGATGTACTAACCCCCGGCCGGCAGGACAGCGCCGCGGCGGGGTACGCCAGCTTTAGCTGGTGATAGTCCATAGAAGCTTATGGGCTTCTCTCCGCGGCGCTGTGTGAGGGATCCGATCGGATTCCTCCCAGCATGCCCTGCGGCCCCCCCCCCCCCGTCACCCCGCGCATGCGCAGACTGACTCCTGGGGCCGAATCCCGGAAGTCAGGCTGCCGCTGCGCATCGCGGAGGACAGCTCTTATCGGAAGAGCTGTCCTCCGCAATGCTGATCGCATATGTTAGTACATATGCGATCAGCATCGTGGCGCAGGGCGGCGATGTACATTAGTACATCCCGCCCACAGTGAGGATAGATCAAGGATAGTGTGTGGATATTTTTAGATAACCTTTTACATAGATTTAATGTGTTTTTAACGATGTGAGGAAATTTTACCCATCATGCACTCTAAAAGTTTAAATTTCCTGTATAGGGGTATAAGTATTTTCAAATTCACTGTCTGGGCATACACCTTGATAAAGACCCATATAGGTCGAAACAGCGTTGGTGCTACCAGACAGTGATTTCTCATTTTTTCATTGGGACAGCTGCCTTTTTCATCCCCAATATTCCAAAGGTATGCAGGACTTGTTAGCACGGGTGTAAGTCCGGAATTCACCTGTGTATGTCAAATCCATCTGACTTTTACTTTTCTACCATACCACATATTGGAATGTGGAGAACTGTCAGACTATTTTTATTGTGAACTGTTATGTGAAGAATAAATCATTTGGACTTATGAAGGTGTGGGTCAACATGATATAAAGAAACCAAGATACGTGGAATCAGTTCCATTAAGAAGTGAGTGGGGTACGTTCACTTGAACAAATTACCTTCAATATTGTTGCTGGTTGTGTTATGAAAGATACCTTTACATACATGGTTGTACAATCTTTTATGTGAGTTTCGGTACGTCTATTAACATTGTGAATTGGTGGCGAGTCACTGTCCTTATCTCCTATCAAGAATTCACAACACAATAGGGTTCCTTTTTCTGGACATTCACGGGACTTTTTATTTTTATTTTGTTTAAAACACAACCACCCATATTGTTGCATTTCTTCTTTTTTTGCATGTATAATTCGGGATCTGCGGTATGACCTAAGAAAAATAGTGATTTGGAAAGAACTTCAAAGAACACATGAGATGTATATTTATCTTTGAATCATTGTGGTACTTTTTTAATTGTGGTTCTTTTATGTGATAGTAGCGCCTTTGATCTATTGTCACTGTATGTTGTTAGAATCTTGTGTTGGATCTGTTTTTTGGGTAGATCATTAAAGGATTTAGATTGGGCTCAGAGGCGGAACTACCGCCAGTGCAACCAGTGCGTTGCACTGGGGCCCGCCTCTGTCCAGGGGCCCAAAGCATGTAATGAGTCAAACTGACTCATTACATGCCGCTGTGCGCTGCGGGCAACCGCTGCCCGCAGAGCACAGCCGCCCAGAGAGGAGAGGAGCAGCGGTACGGGGGAAGGAGGAGGAGGGAGGTGGAGGAGGGAGCCGCAGCAGCGCTTTGTTACTGGTTGAGGCGCTGCTGCTGCTGCCCCTCTGCTTCACTATAGGCTGTCTTCCGAGAACAGCCTATAGTGAAGCAGAGGGGCAGCAGCAGCAGCGCCTCCACCAATAACACAGCGCTGCTGCGGCTCCCTCCTCCTCCTTCTCTCCTGCCCGGGAATCGTGAGTGACCAGAAGCTGTACCGAGGAGCCTGAGCCAGCGGAGAGGGTAAGTATAATTCTTCTTTCTTTCTTTCTTTCTTTCTTTTTTTCTTTCTTTCTCTCTTTCTTTCTTTCTTTCTTTCTGTCTGTCGGTCTTTCTTGGGACTGTCTGCCGCAATGTGTAAAAAGGGGGACGCTGTCTGCGTAATGTGTAAAAAGGGGGACGCTGTCTGCCGTAATGTGTAAAAAGGGCACGCTGTATGCCGTAATGTGTAAAAAGGGCACGCTGTCTGCCGTTATGTGTAAAAAGTGTACGCTGTCTGCCGCTATGTGTAACAATGGCACGCTGTCTGCCGCTATGTGTAACAAGGGCACGCTGTCTGCCGTTATGTGTAAAAAAGGGGACGCTGTCTGTCGTTATGTGTAAAAAGTGCACGCTGTCTGCCGTAATGTGTAAAAAGGGGACGCTGTCTGCCGTAATGTGTAAAAAGGGGACGCTGTCTGCCGTAATGTGTAAAAAGGGGACGCTGTCTGCCGTAATGTGTAAAAAGAGGAATCTGTCCGCCGTAAGGTGTAAAAGGGTCTCTACCTGGTGTAGTGGTGCTACTGTGCGGCGTAATTTGAATAATGGAGACTACTGTGCACCGTTTTATGAATTGGTATTATTTTGTGGCCACACTCCTTCCCCACGAAGCCACGCCACTATGTATTTTTGCGCACGCCGTAGGCGCGCACTGCCCCTGTTTTGCATGCAGGGGTGGGGCTCCGATGCCGTTTCTTGCACACAGTGCTAAAATGTCTAGTTACGGCACTGTTGCTAGGTATCAATTTCTCTGGCCCTGAGTAGGTCCCCCTCACCAGATCCTCTCCAGGGGTGACGGGGTGGACTTGGATGGGATGGGGGGGGGGGGCAAAGCATTTTGTCGCACCTGGGCCCACTGCTCGCTAGTTCCGCCACTGATTTGGCTGATACTATAGTGTGCCAGAATACACACATCCATCCATCCATCACTGGGAGATCTGTCGGTACCCTTTACACAGCAGATAAGCAGTTGATGGCTATCAAGCTTTCCTTTAATGCATTTAAGAGTCAAAATATCTATCTCTCCTTTCCTCCTATTGCTCTCTGAGAGGTTCGGCAATGTTTAGTTCAAGTGACAGGTTACCCTCTGATAATTGAGATACTCTCCTCTCCTGACTGGAAATAGGTTGGTTAAGTACTTATATATGAAATCTAGAGAGCAGCAAAAGAGAGGGGGTCTCCCAACTGTCCCCTCCACTGCGGGACACTGCGACTTGCGGGTGGTCCAGCGGGACAGTCCATGAAAAATAGGGCTGTCCCGCCAAATTTGTGACAGTTGGGAGGTATGCCATGCCATCTATCAGGGACGGGACAGGGCTATATAACATCTCTGGCATATTATTATGTATGTGCACCACAGGCATGAAAAGGAGGTGTGGTCAAGGCTCACGGGGCATGTGTAACGGGTACCTGGTTTTGCAGCACACCATCGTGTCTCTGTATTATCCCGGGTGGCCGAGCAGAGTACCCGGAGGCTGGTCTCTCTTTGTGGCCAGACCGGCCCATCAGGCCATCTTCCCTTCTGGCACTTGCCAGAAGTGCCAGATGGGCAGTCCAGCCCTGCACTCCATGATGGCCTGAGCACATTGTGTGTACACCACGTGGGGAAGTACCTGCACCGCCTCCAGTAGCCCTGCATGCAGCTACAGAGATAATATGGTTCAATTTGATTTGAAAAGTCATAAAACCCTTATTTTTTATTGAAACTTTTATAGATGAATCTGCTGTTGTCTCTGGATAATTTCTATATAGATGTGTATTGAGATTAGTTATCTTTAAGAAAAAAGGGTTAAATATTATTACTGTCTTTTTTAGGATAGCACCAACAAATTCAGCAGCGCTGTACACTCAGTCCCTTTCCCAGTGAATTTTATAATCTAATTTTGCTATCACACAGGGCCAGTATAGACAAGAGCCTGGGACTATGATTTTGAATAGTTCAGACAATTGAATTAAATCAAAACATAAAAGAAAGTAACATTTATTTTATGTATTTATTGCATTTATCTCAGCTCAATCATATTCTACTTCTCATTTATTTAGCACCTTCTAGAAGATAATGCCTGGAATCTGATTGGTTGCTATGGGCAACATCCCATTTTAAATAGAACTGCCATCTTATTAAATGTACCCCCAGGATGTTAACGTGTGCTATTTACAGCACTCTGGCCCTCATTCCGAGTTGTTCGCAGCGGATCTTCGCATCGCAAACGGCAGGAAACCCACAAACTGCGCATGCGCAAAAGCAAAAATACGCATGCGCAAGCATAGCGATACGACACTTGTGCAGAATTACTACAAAGAAAACTGCTCGTACTACACAAACGAAAACGGGTAGTGACGGAGTCGTGGCAGAGGCACGGCTTCGCAATCCTACGACATGGGCGTGAAAGTGGGCGGCTAGTGTGGGAGTATGCATCCAGCAGTAGGCGTGTTTTTGGAAAAAATGCGTATCCTATGTTAAAAGTACATAACAAATTTTCGCTATCTTCACGCAGCAGAAGAGTTATAGGCCCTACACACTGGCTGATTTTTTGAAAGATATGAACGATCTCGTTCATAAATGAACGAGAACTCGTTCATATCTTTCAGTGTGGAGGCTACAGCGATGAACGATGCGCGGTCCCGCGCTCGTTCATCGCTGGTCCCCCGTCGGCTGTGCATGCAGGCCAATATGGACGATCTCGTCCATATTTGCCTGCAGTTCTATGGAGCCGCGTGACGGGGGGAGTGAAGAAACTTCACTCCCCCGTCACTGCCCCCCCGCCGCCAGGTCGATTCATCGGCCGTATCCGCCGTCGGGCAGCTCGGCGGCGGGTCGGCCAGTGTGTAGGGCCCCTGAGTCTGCAGCTACTCAGCACTTGCGAAGTACTGTTACAAGTGTGTGTGTGCTCTAATTAGCAATTAATTAGCAACTGAATTCACCTGTTGAGCATTTACTTGCAAAATACTGCTCTTACAAAATAATACAAGCAGCAATTATATGGCCACTTCATATTTGTATTGTTAGCACAAACAAATCTGACACACTCACAAATAATGCACTGTATTTTTTGAACCAATAAAAATTAACTGATGTTAAATGCATGTTTAAATTATTTGTTTTATAATCTCAAATGTGACTAAACTAACTAATAAACTACATCAGCTAAATCTTCTCAACATAGACATATTCCTTTGTACATACCAAATAACATGAGCACCATAATGCAGCCTACATTTAATGTGACTTATTTAAAAAAAAATATATATATATATTTAAAAAATATGTGTCCATATCTAATACTATGGCATGTTGCCCCTAGTAACCCAAGTTTTTTTTGGTTAATTTTTTTGTATATGTTAATTTAAGTGTTGTGCAAGGCATACAGATTTAAAATTACACTATGCAATGTTTGTCTTAATATTCTGATTGTTCCCTTGTTCCACAAATGTCAATATGCCATGTTCAAGTTTACAGGGCACAGTTTTCATGAGTGCATAACCTTTAATAAAACACACAAACAATTGTAAAGTTATTTTTTTTTACTTCAAATAAAGTTCAAAATCAACACAACATGGCTACAAATGAGCATCAGATACAGAGATGGACATAGCAGCAAGCAGATGGCATTGGGCAAATGCACATAGCAGAACCCAGTACTATGGTAACCCCTTATTCTACCAGAATTTGTTTTTTTCAATTAAGTAAGTGAACCCCCAGCCAGACTAAACTTTTAGGGGAACTGAGGTAGATTCCGGAACAAACACACAAACACAAACATACACAGCACGCTAGGAAGAGGAAGATGGCTCAGGTGTAGGCACAAATAACTCACAGGCTACAATTTAAAGAAAACATTTCACTTTGAGGCAGTTCTACATTCTGGCCACACAAGCCAAAATAAAAAAATACATCGAGGCAACATGTAAAACATGGGTGCTGCCCATCTGGAGAGACATCCCTTTCTCTTTTTTTTCCCCGCCTGATGATGTTCTTCTTGGCTTGGTCTGCGGAGCGACCTTCGAGGGCCCTGCCCAGTGGGATGTTCTTCCATTACAGGGGGAGGGGAGGGAGCCGATGTGGCTGGCTCTCTGCCACTGTGGGCAAGGGAGACAGCGATGTCCTGGAGCCCTTGCCGAATGGAATTGGCAAGTTCATGGAAGGAGGAGGCGAGTTGATCTTGTCCCTGCCTGATCTCTGCCAGACCTTGGCAGAGTTGAGCTACACCTTGCTCCACACTGGTTCTGTGCTCAGTGAGCCGGACAGGTATCTGGCTTACCTCCCGGAGCATCCTGTCCTGAAAAGCATTCAGGCTCTCACCATACCTGGCTATTTCAGTCAGGATTTCCGGGATAGCAGAGGGTTGGGTGGGGGGGCCAGTTGGAATCTGGATGGGTGGGATTTGTGGTCCCACACTGCCAGACACACTAGGTCCCTCCACCTCAGCCTCAGCCACATAACCCTCCTGTGACTCTACCTGCTCACCCCCCTGTGCTGTGTTATGTGCAAAGCAAATAGAAGAATGAGTGGAAAAAGAGTAGATAAAAACAATATGAGATTTTTGTTTAAATAAAAAAAAAATGTGTGTAAACTTACCTGGCAAGTCATGTGCATGGAGTATTTCAGGCAGGTCCATGTCCATATAAGACACCCCAACCCCCTCCTCGTAGCTCACACAGTCCAACGCTATCTCCTCCAGATCTGTGTATTCCACAGTGGCAGCTGGTCCTCCCCCTGTTGCCCTCGAGGCATTCCACTCCGCAGACCTCTTGCCCTTCAGGCGGGATTTGAAGTCGGCCCAACTACATATGTGGTGAAAAACAGGGGCAAGGTAGTGTTAAATTTTGGAAACCTGCTTTAATATATAGTACACATGCTATGCATTTGGTTGCTATAGGCAACATCACATCTAAGTTACTTTTTAATAATACTTGGCACAGAAAATGGACTGGCAATATACACTTACCGTCTTCGAACTTCCTGCGAGGTGCGGACTATTGAGCCGACTTCATTAATAGAATTAGTGATGTCCCTCCAAATTCTGTCTTTGGTTGCAGCACCCATGTTTTGGGGTTCTCGATGTATTATTTGCATGGCCTGTGTGACCAAAATCCGTAACTCCCTCTTAGTGAATGCGGGCTGTCTTTTTTTTTTTCTGGAAGTAGCCTGTGAGCTATCATCCTGACCTTCATCACCATCTTCCTCTTCACTAGCTGCTTGTGTAGTTTGTGTTTGAGCTGCTAGTCCAGAATCACCCTCAGTTTCCCCACTAGCTATGTCTGGCAGGGGATTCACTCCTAACTCCTGGGTAGCAGAAGGAGTTTGTATAGTACTGGGTCCTGGTATTTCTGAGTCTGCATTTGCAAAATCAAGCATCTGCCTCCGCAGTGCTAATCTTCTCTGTGTTAGTGCTGCCATCTGCTTCTGCACCTCGTCCATCTCTGCTGCCGTCTGCTCACGAGTAGCCATGTTGCTGGTAGCATGTGTGTATGCACGAGTGTTCACCTATTTATAGCTGCTTGCGTTTTCCGGTGCGGAATTCCGCGCAGGTGTATATTATGCTAATTGGTCCAGTAATTGCTGCACTGGCTATATGAACGCCTTGCATGCAGCCTGTGTGTGGGTGTATGCGGAAAATTACTAAAGCACGGTGGACATTTCTGAGTGAGCACATTTGAGTGAGTTTTGAGAGTATTTTATTTTGTTTCAGTACATTTTTTATGGCAATATTCTCCTTTTCATGTATGTTGTGTAAGATTGTTGTATCCAATAGTTTTTAATAGTTTATAAAGTATTTATTTTATATATGTGTGAAGACTAATATGTTTATGATGTGAAGTCATATTTTAATAATATGTGTGTGTGTTTGTGTGTGTGTGTGTGTGTGTGTGTGTGTGTGTGTGTGTGTGTCCGCATGTGCGAATCTCCGCCCATGAGAACTATACCAACTGTCCTGCACATCAATGTACACATATCAATAAAGTTGATTACAGATGACACCATACATTTCCAACCAATCACATGCAACCACAAACTATAAATATAAGCCCATATATGGAAAACACCATTGCCATGATGCGCGCAGCAGCATTCACACGCCGCGAGCTGCGCGTACTAGTGGCAGTGATGGACCGCCGCGTAGTCCGCGCAGGGCCCTTTGTCCCAAATAGGGTGAAGCGCGAGGCCTACGCGGAGGTCCGGCGCTTATTGCGGACCCGCGTCCGCAGCCGGAGGACCGTTATACAGTTGGAGAGGCGCTGGAGCGACCTCCGCAGGCATACGCCGGACCTGTTGGCGGAGCTCCGCCAACAAATCCGTACCCTACGTAGGCGCAGTAAGTAAAATATTACAGTGCATAACAGATTTTTAGCCAATACTTTACATACTTTCACTAAGTGAGAGTGTGTAAATTAGCACACTTACAATAAACTTGTAGAATAAACATGAGTGTGTGTGTGGGTAGGGCAAGCAGTACTGACTGTGTAGCAAGGTGCTTCTGAAAAAGTGCATGTTGTTGTACAGAGTTGCTACACAGGCTGTCAACTGAACCCAATAACTTGCTCAGTGTGGTAATTTTAATAAGGTGTGTTTTTTTTAGAACTGGAGATGTTGCCTATAACAACCAATCAGATTCAATCTATTATATTCTAGAAGCAGCTTAATAAATGTTACATATAATCTGTTTGGTTGCTATGGGCAACCTCACCAGTTTCAAAATAAGAAAAACCTATTAATGTTACCCCTGTGTCTTTAACATGGGACAGAACAGAGTAATAGAAAAATGCTGTTGTTAAAAATTTTCATGCTACAAACAAAATATTACATATGTCATTCTAGGCCGAGCACAACGGCAAGCTGCTGCTGCTGGGAGCCCCGACCAGTCCACTTCTGAGCCCCCCCCTCCCCTTCTCACACCCATTCCCCCTCTCCTTCCCAGTCCCCTTCTCAGCCCCCCTCCCCTTCTCACACCCATTCCCCCACTCCTTCCCAGTCCGCTTCTCAGCCCCCCTCCCCTTCTGTCACCCATTCCCCCTCTCCTTCCCAGCCCCCTTCTCAGCCCCCCTCCACTTCTCACACCCATTCCACCTCTCCTTCCCAGTCCCCTTCTCAGCCCCCCTCCCCTTCTGTCACCCATTCCCCCTCTCCTTCCCAGTCCCCTTCTCAGCCCCCCTCCCCTTCTCACACCCATTCCCCCTCTCCTTCCCAGTCCCCTTCTCAGCCCCCCTCCCCTTCTGTCACCCATTCCCCCTCTCCTTCCCAGTCCCCTTCTCAGCCCCCCTCCCCTTCTGTCACCCAATCCCCCTCTCCTTCCCAGTCCCCTTCTCAGCCCCCCTCCACCTCTCTTTACCAATACCCCTCTCTGTCCCCCTCCACCTCTGTAGGACAAAGCACCACTCCGCCCACCTCACCCTCTCTTTCCCATTCCCCCTCTCTGGCCCCCTCCCCCTATGTGACCCAACCCACCTCTCCGCCACCCTCCCCCACTCAATCTGACCCACCCTCTGTACCAAGCTCCCCCTTCCAGCCTCCTTCCACCATCCAGCCTCCTTCCCACATCCAGCCTCCTTCCCCCATCCAGCCTCCTTCCCCCATCCAGCCTCCTACCCCCATCCAGCCTCCTTCCCCCATCCAGCCGCCATCCCCCATCCAGCCGCCATCCCCTCCTTCGGAATGGGCAGCAGAGGCCCCGGAGGCACTTCTGGGAGGTGATCAAGTGGCACAGGACAGTAAGTTGACACTCATTGACATTTAATTTTTAACCAAATTTAACTACACATTCTAATAAATGCAGTGTTGTACTGGGTAAAATTTTTTGCCAAGGTAAAATGTTTGTCTTCTTCATCATGGTATGGATGTTGCATTTACATTTGTGTGAGGAACATTAGATGTACAGTGTCTACGTCTGCAATGTTGAGGATGCCCACTCTAGGTCGACACTCATTTTGTCGACAGGGTTGCCCAGGACAACAGGGTTTGTATGTGCAACATTATCTGCTAAACAGTTAGACGTGAGTGGAGTGTAGTATGTTGTTGGACTTTTACACTTGTGGTTGGGTATTCCAATATTTGCACATTGAATTCGCATGCTTCACTTTGTTAGGCTGGCTAAGGACACAGTGATTTTTGTTGTGAAATTTACACTCAAAAATAAATAACATTTAATTTAAAAACATGTTGGACCTTGGGGGTAATTCCAAGTTGATCGCAGCAGGATTTTTGATAGCAATTGGGCAAAACCATGTGCACTGCAGGGGAGGCAGATATAACATGTGCAGAAAGAGTTAGATTTGGGTGGGTTATTTTATTTCTGTGCAGGGTAAATACTGGCTGCTTTATTTTTACACTGCATATTAGATTGCAGATTGAACTCACCACACCCAAATCTAACTCTCTCTGCACATGTTATATCTGCCTCCCCTGCAGTGCACATGGTTTTGCCCAATTGCTAACAAAAATCCTGCTGCGATCAACTTGGAATTACCCCCCTTATGTAGTAAGTAAGGCAGGCTTCAGGGAGTGTGGGTATGTTACGATATGTTGTCCTTCTGAAGATGTTGATATGCAGTGTGATGATGCAGGGCCAATCCCAAAAAAGATAAGTCGGCTTCACTCCAGATGTGAATGAATGCCAACATGGTGTTACATTTACTAAGATGGTAGTTCTCTTTAAGATGGGATGTTGCCCATAGCAACCAATAAGATTATACTTGTAATTTTTGTGGCCCCTTCTACAAGATAATATGTTGAATTTGATTGGTTGCTATGGTCAACGTCCCATCTTAAATAGAACTCCCGTATTAGTAAATTTAACCCATGGTGTGGTACACTTTATTAAAAAAATAATAGTTAAAAACAAACATTGCTGAGCAGGCTTGTGTGTTGTTCTGCTACTGATTTATCCTTAAAACAGCCATGATGTAGTCACTTTGCCATTAAAGTAGGCCTGTCCAAACTGCGGACCTCCAGCTGTTGAAAAACTACACATCCCAGCATGCCCTGACACAGCTTTTGCATTCTCTGACCCCAAAACTGTGTCAAGGCATGCTGGTATATGTAGTTTCACAACAGCTGGAGGGCCGCAGTTTGGACATGCCTGCATTAAAGTGTGCTTTGTGCCTTGCTTGTATAATAGGTAATGTGAGTAAGTTAGTAATGTTTATGTTGCCTCTTAATTTCAGATGTTGCAGTTGGAGATCCCACAACTTTTGTGGGCATTCTGGACACCATGCGCCAACACCTGCATGGCTTACTGAGGAGTATTGACCAGCTCCAAAAATTTGCCTGATTTTTTTTAAAAAACATTTTATTTTTCTGTTTAAAAAATAAAATAAAATATTGACAAACAATAAAACCAAGATATTTCAAGTTAAGCGGGTGTTGTGTTTATTAATGCAATAAAGGATCAGCAGATTGGCTAGCAGAAATTGATTACCTTAAACATTTCACACATCTAAAGTAAGATTTAAAAAGAATACAAAAATACAGTGAGGAGGTTATTGTCTAAATAAACATGTAAACACCTTCATTCACAAACAACACCTCTACACCAAAAAACAAAAAAACAAAAAAAAATCAGGCACATTTAAAACATCTATATTTATAATTTAAACATTTAAATGTTGATGGCCAATTATGCCAACAAAGTGTTCTTCAGGTATTTTTTGAAGACTTAATTGGTCATGAACATTATCATTCATTACACTAATTGGATTCGAAATTGAGGAGGGCTTGTGGACTTTAAACTGAAAGGTGTAATTTCACTTAATAGAAAAAAAACCCATTGTTGTGCGTTTTTCCGCAAAAGTGTGCACTTTTAAGAAGAATGTGTAAATCTACTAAAACTTAGTATTTTTACGCCCACATTGTGTAATACTGCGAACGAATTGGCAAAAATACGTTGAAGGCGGATATTCGCAATTTTGCAACATGTTCGCAATTTTGCTCATACCTTGTGCGAACGAAAAAAATAGCGAACAACTCGGAATGAGGGCCTCTGTTGGCAGTACATATCTGAATATGATGAATTACTATCATGTCTACCGTTGCACTACCAGCACGCATATAATGCCTTCACACTTGCCGACATTCCGACTTCCAGATCTACAGCACATACTGCTTGCCAACATTCTGCAATACTGCAATACTTACCCTGTGCCAACTCTTCTCCTATCCAGATATGCTGCATCTCCGTTGCTGCAGTGGGAGCCTTCGGGAAGGGGGGGGGGGGGACGGGAGGCGGAACGTGCATGACAAAGTAAGGACAGCTCATTATTGGTTATTATAAAGACTGTTAAAGGGGCCTGGGTAACCTCAGCCTGCCCGCTAGTGTGCCCTTTGCTCTTTCCCACTCACCCCTCTCCTGCCCCATTCCCACTTCCATTATGTCAAATTGTAAGATAATTCATATAATTGTAAAAAGGCCGAACAAAGATTATGACTAGGAATCTTTTTCTGAAGAAAGCGCATTTAAAGGCGCATCGGAGATGTTATGAGTAGAGATGAGCGGGTTCGGATTTACTCGGTTCTTTACTCCAGAATTATCGCCATTTATTTTTTTCTGGATTTTTCTTATTGGCTAACCAAAATACGTGACATCCGATAGCCAATAAGGAGATTACGGTAAATCCGAGTAAAACCGCTCATCTCTAGTTATGAGTCGCAGAAGCTCAATTTTGTGATATGAAGACGGAAATGATAATTGCGGGTGAGTAGATGCATTGAGCCGACACCAGAAGTAAAATACAATACAACGTGACCTTAATAATTATCCTTTAAAGGTTTAGCAACAGTGGTGGTCATTCCAGGTTGTTCACTCGCTAGCTACTTTTAGCAGAAATGAAAAGGCAAAGCCGCCGCCCTCTGGGAGTGTATCTTAGCATAGCAGAATTGCTACCGAAAGATTAGCAATTCTGCTATTAAGCATTTCCCTGCAGTTTCTGAGTAGCTCCAGACCTACTCCTAGATTGCGATCAGCTCGGTCCGTTTAGTTCCTGGTTTGACGGCACAAACACGCCATGCGTCCGGCCAGCCACTCCTCCGTTTCTCCAGCCACTCCTGCGTTTTTACCTGGCACGCCTGTGTTTTTTAGCACACTCCCTGAAAAAGTCCAGTTTCCGCCCAGAAACACCCACTTCCTGTCAATCACACTACAATCAGCAGAGCGATTGTAAAGCTTCGTTCGCACGTGAGTTAAATAGCATAGTTTTGTGTAAAATTGCTTAGCGCGTGTGCCCTAATGTGCATACGCATGCGCAGAACTGCCGGATTTTAGCCTATTAGCAATTCTGCTAAAAATAGCAGCGAGCGAACAACTCGGAATGACCACCAGTGGTGTACTGTATCTAGAACAGGTGTAAGGTGTGCGGTGCTACGGATACAAGAGGATACGTTTATTTTATTATTTTAAACCATGGACCACTGTGACATTCCCTCCTATTATTCGGAAAGGCTCTTGCGAAGCCAGAAAATAAATCAGTTTCTCCCTGACATTCCTGCAGGGTTCACTACGATATGCCGGCGGTCGGGCTCCCAGCGACCAGCATACTGGCGCCGGGAGCCCGACCGCCGGCTTACCGACAGTGTGGCGAGCGCAAATGAGCCCTTGCGGGCTCGCTGCGCTCACCGCGCTACGCGCGCCACACTATTTTATTCTCCCTCCAGGGGGGTCGTGGACCCCCACGAGGGAGAATAAGTGTCGGTATGCCAGCTGTCGGGATCCCGGCGCCGGTATACTGTGCGCCGGGATCCCGTCAGTCGGCATACAGAAGACCACCCTTCCTGCACTGTGCGTGATAAGAAGGGGACTTACAGTATGGATAGAATAAATTAGCTGCTAAAGGTGACACGGAAAGATGCCAAACACACCGAGCAATCGCTTCATAAATGTTTTTATACAGTCTGATTTTGACACTTGAAGCAGCAGGATATTGGTGTCAGGAAAAAAAACGCCTTCAGCTAAGTTTGTGGCTCATAAACCTCACACGTCAGATGCATCCACGCGCCACTCAAGCACACTTATCTTATGAAATAAAGACACCACAACTGTAGTTGGCGTGAAAGGGGTCAGCTTTTATTTTCTGACTGAGAGGGAGGCCTATTAAATACTAAGACTAAAATGCAGACTTCCCTCTCTAACTAAGGTGGCGGGGAGAAGAACGGTTAAACATAATAAAAGTAACATGGGTGATCGACATTATAATACATAAAAACAAGCAATAAAAAACATATGTGTGAGGGAGCCTACTGTCCCAGATGTTCCAGGATCGGCCTCCTGCCTCCATCCCAGACATCGAAAAATCAAAAATCCAAGGACAGGGGTCGACCTTCTGCCACTATCCCTGTCCACCAACAGTTGCAGGGACGGAAGTACGCTCCGCCCCTACGGGATAAAAAATTGGTCCACCAGCCCCGCCATCCACATATGTTTTATACCAACTATATGGACCCACTTGGTAAAATGATGCCCGTAAACTAATTCTAAAAGCTATAAACTTACCTCAAAGTACACCCAAACTTACTAACCGTGAACTCATAATTAAATTTAAGTAACCCTTCAGAAAACTGGCCACCGAAAGCCGACACAATGAACCCAACAGTAGAAGAAAACCAAATTTTTTAGGGCGGGAGGGCGGGTTACGTGAAGAAACTGAAAGAGGCAGGAAGTAGTAGGTTAGCAACCTATATTTATGGCAGTACAGCCCCTATCCACAATCCAGCCAATAGCCTCCCGGTCCCTCCATCTACGTTCCTCCCATTACAAAAACCTTAACCCCCTCCAAGCCAAAGTGATGCATTGAGCGGCGCTCCACAAGCCCAGACGGTGCGTTTATGCTGCTATGGTCATATTATATTCCCTACGCAGTCTTAAACCTCACACGTCAGATGCATCCATGCGCCACTCAAGCACACTTATCTTATGAAATAAAGACACCACAACTGTAGTTGGCGTGAAAGGGGTCAGCTTTTATTTTCTGACTGAGAGGGAGGCCTATTAAATACTAAAACTAAAATGCAGACTTCCCTCTCTAACTAAGGTGGCGGGGAGAAGAACGGTTAAACATAATAAAAGTAACATGGGTGATCGACATTATAATACATAAAAACAAGCAATAAAAAACATATGTGTGAGGGAGCCTCCTGTCCCAGATGTTCCAGGATCGGCCTCCTGCCTCCATCCCAGACATCGAAAAATCAAAAATCCAAGGACAGGGGTCGACCTTCTGCCACTACCCCTGTCCACCAACAGTTGCAGGGACGGAGGTACACTCCGCCCCTACGGGATAAAAAATTGGGCCACCAGCCCCGCCATCCACATATGTTTTATACCAATTATATGGACCCACTTGTTAAAATGATGCCCGTAAACTAATTCTAAAAGCTATAAAATTACCTCAAAGTACACCCAAACTTACTAACCGTGAACTCATAATTAAATTTAAGTAACCATTCAGAAAATCGGCCAACTGCCAGGTTACCAACCTGCCACCGCCACCGAACTCAAAAAACCCACACAACAAAAACAGAAAACTAACTAAGAGACCTAAGAAAGCACGAAAAAGTAAAAAAACCAAATGGACTATCAAAAAAGAAAACTATCTAAAGGGACCTAAGAACGTGAATAATGTCCCCAAGGAAGATCAGCATGCCAGCCGGCGACAAATGCACCCCGTCAGACCGGTATTGTGTCGGATCACGGTAGGAGATACCACCGTGTGGCACGACCAGCCCGCCATGCTGGAGGACAGCACGACCAACAACCGAATTGACCCGCCTCCGAACCAGGTCAATCGCCCCGGGGTTAAAGGCTCCGCGCCAAGACCGCCGAGGGACGACGTCTGACCAGAGGATCAGGCAAAACGGCCAGTCAGCCATAAGTTCCAGCAGCTGACGTCTGATCTCGAGGCGAATGTCGAGCCCAGTGCGGCGTACCAGATCATTGCCACCCAGATGCAAGACCAAAATCAGGGGGTACCCAAAACGGCCAACTGCCGCCCGAAGCCAGTCCCGCAGGCCATCCCAGCGGAGGCCTCTACGCCCCAACCAGCGCACAGCCTCCAGCTCCGGAAACCGGGTGGTGTCGCAGGCCAGAGCCGACACGGACAGCCAATAGACATAGGAATGGCCGACAAACCATATAAAGTGCGGATCTAACCGCCGTCCTGCAAAAGAAGGGTGTGACGAAGGTTAGGAAACGAAATAAAGAAGGTATGTAAATGAGTAACCTAACTGCGCCCCTAACGGGGGAGGGAGTGGGGGGTGGGCCGCCCAATTTGACTTGAGGCAAAAACACAAAACTTCGTTAGCCGGCAAAAGCCGTAATTAAAACCAACGATAAAACAAAAATTCCTCAAGGCCCCCGCAATCACAAAGTGCAACTGCGACGAGCGGCTAGTCCTCAAAGGGGCGCACTGGGAGGAAAAGGCCTGATATAGCGTCTGTCAATCTTGAGGAGATGGAGAGGAGATCATTACTCCTAGCCGGCCCTCTCCTTGGCGAGCTAGGATTTGGAGTTTCCCGGACGTTTGGGACAGGCATTAATGGTGTGAGACGGAGCTGCACAATAGAGACAGAGAAACTCGGAGAGACGTCTTCGGCGCTCAGCAGGAGTTAAACGGGAACGGCCAAGTTGCATGGGCTCATCTTTAGATGGTGACAGTTGACGAGGAGGAGGAGCAGAAGATTTTGGAGCAGATGATCTTCCACGCTCAGTTGCTCTCTCTCTGAAACGTAACTCAACTTTCGTGCAGAGTGAGATTAGCTCATCTAACTTAGAAGGTAAGTCTCTGGTAGCTAACTCATCTTTAATACGCTCAGATAAGCTATGCCAGAATGCAGCATACAGGGCCTCGTCGTTCCATGCCAGTTCGGATGCCAGGATCTGGAACTGTATCAGATATTGTCCTACAGTACGTGACCCCTGGCGTAAACGGAGAATCTCGGATGAAGCTGAGGTTACCCGGCCTGGCTCGTCGAAGATGCGCCTGAATGTTGACACGAAGGCAGTGTAGGAAGATAGCAGGGTGTCGGACCTCTCCCATAACGGTGATGCCCAATCAAGGGCTGAGCCACTGAGAAGAGAAATAATGTAGGCAATTTTTGTACGGTCACTGGGAAAATTGCCAGGTTGTAGCTCAAACTGAATCTCACACTGGTTGAGAAATCCCCTGCAGAATCTTGGAGATCCGTCAAATTTTGCTGGCGTTGGAAGATGAAGACGTGGAGCAGAAATGGGTAAGGTGGGTGGGGTTATAGCTGGAGTCACTGTGGTTGACGCACCAGACGCGCCTGATCCACGGAGAGTTGTCTGAATCCCATCGCGCCGAGTAGAGAGATCCTGGAGACAGCGGATGATGTGGCCCTGTGCAGCCTCCTGATGTTCTAGTCGGGCTGCCAGTTCTTGCATCGGCCTGGCCGCTTGATCCTGGTCTCCGGCTGGATTCATTAGGTCAGTGCTTACTGTCACAACTGAGGGCCTGAGCTGACGGGAGGCAGCCTCAGTTGTAGGGGCTGAGATGTACCGGAACCTGGGAGTTGTATCAGACCCCTGGACATGTAAGTAACATGAATAATAACTGCCCGAAGGCGTGACCACGACAACTTGGATAAAAGTCAATGATGTTTATTATGACAACTCCGCAACACAGCAGCAGTAAAAGAAAACGTAAAAGTCAGCAAAGAATAAATACAGTTCCTGGGTACTAC